>NC_079203.1:16396871-16484371 GCF_026745355.1 Beta vulgaris subsp. vulgaris
CTTTATTTGTATTTGTTACAAACAATTTATATTATGGACGTATATATTGTGAAATTATGTGATTCCATAATACTCTTGGAAGTTAGTTTATGCGCAGCTATTTAAAACAGTCACTTGATAAGGAGCCTTCAAAAGCAACAAACTAACCGCACCTAAAGAGGAGGGTTGAAGTAGCTCCTAGATTTTAGGAACCACAACAACTCACAACAACCCACCTACTAATGTGGAATGTGATAATGGCTGAGCGTGTGATAATGGTTGAGCGAGTGATAATGGTTGATGTTTCGGAAACCAACCGCATAACTTCTAACGGATTTTTGCAACGGCTAGAACGTGGAAGGAGTGAGACTGAAATTCAGCTCCACTATGTTCGTAGAGAAGATCATGGGAAACATTGTGTTCTACAAATAGTTTTGTGTAACAATCTTAAACATTATGCTTTTAGAATTTTCAGTGTAATGTTTTTGTGAAAGTATACTCGGTTTTACTCTTCTTTCATTATTACTTAGTGTATTAGAGATTGAGTTGAGTAAATCAAAATCTGGAATCATTTCGATAGAAAAAGAGAAAGAGAAAGAAAAGAGATAAAGAGAAAAGACTTCGAGTGAAGTTAAGAGAGAAAGTCAATTGTTCAGGGAGAACAAGTTGACAAAGAACAAGTTCCTAGAGGAACAGAGAAGGTCCGAGTTTAGGTTGTACAAAAGTGAGTCTTTTGGCCTAAAAGTTTATTAAAGAGCATTGAGTCAAAATCCCTTGTGGTCAAGGTTTTTCTTCCTATTGGGCCTAGGAAGTTTTCCTTGTAAAACTTCCCATGTTCTTATTTCTTTCTAGTTTATGCATTTATCTCTTTCTTAGATAAATATTCTTTTATTTCCGGAAAAAGTTAGAAAATATCCCCAACTATAATTCACCACCCCCCTCTTGTAGTTACTTAAGTGTTTGTACTCGACCAACAATTGGTATCAGAGCCCGGTGCCTCCAAGAATCAGTTAACACTGAGGAGTTAGTTCCTGAAAATGATGAACACAAAGAGAGATTGGAAGAAGGTTACTCAACTCAGCGTCCACCTATGTTTAATGGCAAGTATTATCCATACTGGATAAATCATATGGAAATTTTCATTAAGGCTGACAATTATCAAGTTTGGAAAGTGATAGAGATTGGTGACTTCGAAGTCACAGAGAAAAATGAAAAAGGTGAAGACATCCCCAAACCTATCTCCAAATATGACAAAGATGACTTCGATAAGATGGAGATGAACAACTTGGCCAAAAAAATTCTCCACTGTGGCCTTGGTCCCCATGAACACAATCGAATCATGGGATGCAAATCGGCCAAGCAAATATGGGAACTTCTTCAAGTTACTGACGAAGGAACAAACGAAGTGAAGAGATCAAAATAGATATGCTCATGCACAAATATGAGCTATTTCAAATGAAGCTTAAGGAGTCTGTCCAAGAAATGCTCATAAGGTTCTCCAACATAATAAATGAGCTTGAATCCCTAGGGAAGGTCATCACTCTAGAGGAACAAGTACGGAAAGTACTACGAAGTCTACCTCAGGATGACAAATGGATGAAAAAGGTCACTGCTTTGATTGAAACAAAAGATTTCACAACATTCAATATCGAGCAACTTTCTGGTTCCTTGTTGACTCATGAAATACATCTAGGAACTCATGAAGTTGACTCTAGTAGACCTAAAGCTTTGGCTCTCAAGTTTGATGAACAAGAGGATTCAGAAACTGATGATGAAGAGGCAGCATTATTGATCGTGAAAAGATTCAAGAAATTCTTAAAAAAGCCAGGGAAGCTAAGCTGTCATAAATGTGGAAGTCCTTACCACTTCATAAAGGAGTGTCCACTTTGGGATAATGACAAGGGTAAAGGAAAATACAAGGAGAAAGGAAAGGAACAACAAAAAACCTTTCTCAAAAGTTGATATGAGATGGTATGCATGATTGAGGATGAGTGGAAGGTGTTTGATAGAAAAGCACTTGGAGTTGTGAGATTGACATTTGCCCGAAGTATGGCTTTCAATGTCAAGGATGAAGAAACAACGACGAGTTTGTTGGAAACAAACATTGTCAAGTATGTATGAGAAACCATCGGTTATCAACAAACTATACTTGATGCGTCGTTTATTCGATATGGAGGTGGTTCATGTTAGTTCCGCCGCCAAATACATCAATGAGATCAATTCGATTTTGGGTCAATTGTCTTCGGGGGGTATCAATTTTGATGATGAAGTGAAGGCATTGATTTTGTTGTCTTCTTTGCCTTTGTCATGGGAAACTATGGTATCCACCATTAGCAACTCCTCCGATAAAGAGAAGTTGAAGTATGATGAAGTAAGGGACTTGATTTTGAGTTAGAGCATTCGAAGGAGAGATTACGGTGAATTGTTAAGTGGTGCATATAGTAGCAAAAGTAGGGGGAGAAGGAATCAACAAAGGGGAAATGCAAGTCATGGAAGATCAAAGTCAAGAGGACATGGTAAGACGAATGGGGGAGCTCATGTGGTGTGTTGGGATTGTGGTAATGAAGGGCGTTTGAAGAAAGATTGTCCAAAGAGAAGGAATGGGAAAGGGAAGAAAAGGTTCAAGAAAGTGATGAAGAGGAAATGCATTAACAAACTTAACTTCCGAGTACATTTCCAATGCTTTAGTGGCAAGCATGGGTGATCCGGAAGAGTTTGTTGGGTGCTCGAGATCATGGGTCTTTAGATTCGGATTTTCCTTGTTATTCCTCATCATGCAAGGAGTTGTTTCGAAATTTCAAATTCGGAAAACTTGGAAGAGTCTATCTTGCGGATGACAAGGTAGTGGAAGTCATGGGGCAAGGTGATGTGAGTGTGAAACTCACTCATGGTGGCTTGTTGGAGTTGAAAGATGTCAAGTTCATCCCAAGGTTAAACTTGATATCGGTGACTTAACTTGCCAAATGGGGCACAAGGTTGTGGTTAATGGTGGTTCTTGGAAGATTGTCAAGGGAGCTATGGTCATAGCTCAGGGGACAAGAAGTGGAAGATTCTACACCATGGAGAGCACAAGAAAGGATCCCATAATTGGGATAGGAAGTTCATGGAAGGTGTCATTTCATCGCAAATCTATCGATAGTGGGACAAAGGATGAGAACTGTGGTACAACAATGTCTCGGTGGCAAATTGACCGGTAAAGATACGAAGTGAATCACTAGTAGAATAAATACTTATTGTTGCGGTCAAAAAGTGGCATATTGCTGCGGTTTTGGGCGCGCAGCAATTAAGGGGGCAGCAATAGGTATTAATTATATTACTGCGGTTTTAAACCGCAGCAATATCTACAAATATTGTTGCGGTTTTTAGGACAAACCGCAATAATATTTTTATTTATTATCTAATTAACACGGAATATTGATGCGGTTTTGGGCCAGAAACCACAGCAATATTTAACAATATTGCTGCGGTTTCTACCGCAAAACCGCAGCAATAGGTCCCGATACCGGCAAAAAAAGTTTTTTTTTTTCATTTTGCAATTAAATTTAAAATATTTAAACCATACAACTTACTCATTCACTATCCACCAAATTCACACAAACTGAAGATGAAATAACATAAGATTAATTACCTTACGCTAAATGACTAATTACATTAAAAAAAAACAACTTTACAACTAAATGTCTAATTACAAAAATAAAAAAATAACCTTATAACTAAATGACTAATTACAGAAAATATAATAAAAAATAAAATATATTACAAAAAAATAAAAAAACTAATCTGAAAAAAATAACAAATGGATCTGAAAAAAATAACAAACTGATCTGACAAAAATATATTACAAAAAATCAAAAAAATTCTGGAACAAAATCTAAAAAGAGATTAAAAAACGAAAAAAAAAAGGCAAAAAAGAAACGAAAAAAACATGAAAAAAAGGCAAAAAAGAAACGAAAAACTCGTTTCTCGTGAAGATGTAGAACGACGAACATCCGAAATCTGGAGAGTGAGGTTTCGAGTTTTAGGCGAAAAAAACTTATAGTTCATCTTTCGAACTGAATGGTCGATGAAGGTTCATCTTTCGAACTAAACGGCTGCAGGAACACGAAAAAAAAGGCAAAAAAGAAACGAAAAAAACACGAAAAACTCGTTTCTCGTGAAGATGTAGAACGACAAATAGCCGAAATTTGGAGAGTGAGGTTTCGAGTTTTAGGAGAAAAGAACTTATAGTTCATCTTTCGAACTGAACGACCGATGAAGGTTCATCTTTCGAACTAAACGGCTGCAGGAGCACTTCGAGTTTTTGATTTCTTTCATTTTTCGGTCACGAGTAGGCTGTAGGACGAACGAAAAGGAAGAGAGAGAGGGAGATTTCTGGGAGTGAGAAAGACCGGAATTTCGAGAGAGAGATGGAAGAGAAAGAGCGGTTGGGAGATGGAAGAGAGAGAGAGGCTGGGAGTATTTTTTAGGGTTTACAAGAGAGATGGATATATGGGAGGGAGATTTAAAAGAGAGAGGGGCGCCCCACTTAACTTAAATTTAGGGTTTTATTTTTTTGGTGAGATATATTGCTGCGGTTTTTGACAAAAACCGCAGCAATATATTAAAATATTAATTTTTTAATATATTGCTGCGGTTTTTGTCAGAAACCGCAGCAATATGTCTGGTCAAATGTCAACTTTTTTTCAAACTTTTTTCCGTTGAAACAATATTGCTGCGATTTTTGTCCAAAACCGCAGCAATATGGTTCATTGAGGTCATGGTTGCTGCCTGGGGAGAATCGGATTCAGACGAGTAGCAGGAACAACCTGAAGAGGAAACAACTCATTTGTGTCTCATGGCAAAGACAGACGATGATGAAGACTTGCCAAGCAATAAGGTACGCATTAATGTTATTGAAGAAGAGTTAAAAGAACTTTCAAAGAATCAATTAATAAAACTTCTTTTGGAACCTTTGGATGACTACAAGGCTATTTGCATAAGAGAAGAAAATCTGGAAAAAGCCTTAGAACGAAGTCACCAAAGGACATTCAAATTGGTTTAAAACAGTAAATGCAAATATTGAGGAAAGATTCTTTGAAGTTTTTGATGAAAACCGACGTATTCGAGAAGCTTTTGGAAATGCTAAAAATGAAAATTATTTCTTGAATATGGAGATGGCTGAATTGAGACTATTTGTTCCTGAAGGAACCAGTTCCTCTATAAATACCAGATCCGAGTTCGAAAATTAAATTCGAACATGATAAAGTTTTAAATAAGTATTTGGTACTTAAAAGGAAAATGGAATCTTCAAGAACAAAACTTCCTGATCCAGTGAGTTGGATACAAAAGTATAAAAATGAAGGAAGGAATGGGTTAGGTTTCAATCACAAGAAGAAAAACAAAATGAAAAAATATGTTGATCTTCCAAGCAGCCGAATATGCTCTTACTGTGGGAACAGTGGTCACTTAGTATCTGACTGTTCCTCCAGAGAAGAACATATTGAGATGAACACTCGCTTATTAAGCAAGTGTGGAAAGTTAAGAGAAATACAAGCCCAACAGAGGAATCCAAGTCAGACTGGGTTCCTACCACTGACTAATTGCTTTGGATACAGGCTAAAGTGAGGGGGAACAACCTGTGGTACCTCGATAGCGGTTGTTCTAAACACATGACAGGAGATAAAAAGAAATTTCTCTCGCTTTCAGCCTATGATGGAGGAACTGTGACTTTCGGAGACAATCTTACGGTAATATTGTAGCTATAGGTAAGGTAGGAAAGTCTAAGTCACATTCCATAGATAATGTATTTTTGGTCGAGGGTTTAAACAATATCTGTTGTATTCTCAATTTGTGACAAAGGGAACAATGTGAATTTTACTGATGAGTTTTGTAGTAAGTAATACAGGAACAGGTACCAAATTCTGGAAGGAACTAGGAAGGGAAACACTATGTTGTTACCTAACCTTGTTCCTAGGAACAACCTAACTTGTTTAAGTGCGTCGACAATGAACCACTTCTTTGGCATAAAAGTGTGGTCACGCAAGTATGACTTTGCTCCAGAAGCTAAGTGGTAAGGACTTAGTTGTTGGTCTACCAACAATCAAATTCTCAAATCATGAAGTTTGTGAACCATGTGCAAAAGGAAAACAAGTTAGATCCTCGTTCAAACCAAAGAAGATGGTAAGCACACAAAGTCCTCTTGAATTGATTCATATGGACTTGTGTGGCCCTGTTCGAATCCAAAGCAGATCTGGTAAGAGATATGTACTTGTTATAGTTGATGATTTTTCAAGATACACTTGGGTTATTTTTCTTCATAGCAAAGACGAACATTTGATGAATTTGTAACTTTGCTAAAAGAACCAAAGAAAAGTGGTTTTAAAATTAAGCACTTGCTCTGATCATGGTAAGGAGTTTGAAAACTCCAAATTTGATGAGTTTTGCAGTAATGAAGGACTTAACCATAACTTCTCAGCTCCTACGACTCCACAACAAAATGGCGTGATGGAGAGGAAGAATCGCACTTTGGAGGACATGGTAAGAACGATGATAATAGCCAGCAATCTTCCAAAAATTCTGGGCTGAAGCAGTGAACACGTGTGCTATATCATAATAGAGTCATGCTGAGACCCATTGTCCTAAGACCCCTTATGAGCTACTCAAAGGAAGAAAACCCAATATCTCATACTTTAGAATCTTTGGTTGTAAATGTTTGTACATAACAATGGTAAAGACAATTTAGGAAAGTTTGATGCTAGAAGTGATGAGGCTTTTTTATTGGATATGCTTTAATAGTAAAGCATATAGAGTTTACAACAAAAGAACAATGTGTGTCGAGGAAAGTTTCCATATTATTTTCGATGAAACTAACTCATGCAGGAACTAAGTCATGAAAATGACTTTGAAATTGGATTGACTCGTTCTGAGAGTCAATGAACCTTGATGAGGAACTAACACCTGCAGGTACTGACAAAAAGCATATTCCGAAGAAGAGATAATTTCCTGATCCTGTTATACAGGAGGAAACAGAAGAGAAAATTCATCCAGAAAATGAAACGAATGAATCCTCAAGCTGGAGGAGCAGAGACAAGGAGATTTGAACCAAGACCATGGAAACACTGAAACCCATCCCTTGGATTTAATCGTAAGTGATATTGAAAAGGGAACTCAAACGAGATCCCAACTGAAAAATTATGTGCTTTCCAAGCCTTTTTGTCTATGACAGAACCGAGATCACAATGATGCCCTTCTGGAGTCTGACTGGATAAAGCCATGCAAGAGGAACTGAATGAGTTCCAGAGGAACAAGGTCTGGCATCTTGAGACCAAGCCTAAAAACCAAAAGGTGATTGGGTGAAATGGGTCTTCAGGAACAAGCTGGACGAGCATGGAACAGTCATAAGAACAAAGCCAGACTCGTAGCAAAGGGTACAATCAACAAGAAGGTATTGACTTCGATGAAACCTTTGCTCCTGTAGCTAGAATAGAAGCAATAAGAATTTTGATTGCCTTTGCTGCATTCATGGGTTTTAGGTTGTACCAAATGGACGTCAAATGTGCCTTTTTAAATGGTATTTAAGAAGACGTCATGTGAAACAACCTCCTAGATTCGAAAACCTTGATCTTCCTAACCATGTCTATAAGCTAGATAAAGCTCTTTATGGGTTGAAGCAAGCTCCTAGATCATGGTATGAAAGACTCTCAATATTCTTACTTTCTAATGATTTTTACGAGGAAAAGTTGATAGACCCTGTTCCTTCGATCCAAAGGAACAGACATCCTAGTGGTTCAGATTTATGTGGATGATATAATTTTTGGTGCAACTAACGAATCTCTTTGTAAGGAATTTGCTGAGTTAATGCGTAGTGAATTTGAAATGAGCATGATGGGGGAATTAAACTTCTTTCTCGGCTTGCAAATCAAGCAAACTGAAAGAGGAACAATGATCCATCAACAAAAATATGTAAAGAGTTATTGAAAAAATATGGCTGGATCAAGCAAAAACAACCATACTCCAATAGGAACAGGAACAGGTTAGATGAGGATCCAAAGTGGTAAGTCCTAGATCAGAAACTCTACAGAGGTATGATTGGTTCCTTACTTTATCTAACTGCTAGTAGGCCTGATATTCCTTTAGTGTTGGTTTATGTGCTAGATTCCAATCAAATCCTAAGGAATCTCATTTGACAGCGTCAAACAGATCCTTAGATATTTGAAAGGAAGTGATGATCTTTGTTCTTCTATCCTCGAAGTGATATCTTTGATCTAGTAAGCTACTCTGATGCTAACTATGTTGGAGACTTGGTGAATCGTAAAAGCACTCAGGTATTGCCCAGTTCCTAGGATCAAGCTTAGTTTCTTGGAGTTCAAAGAACAAAACACTGTTGCTCTTTCAACAGCCGAAGCTGAATATGTGGCAGTTGCTGCTGCTGTTTCAGGTATTATGGATCAAGCAACGGTACGTGACTTTGGCATAAAATTTAAGTGTGTTCCTATACTCTGTGATAATACTAGTGCCATATGCATTTCCAAGGATCCAGTTCATCACTCTAGAGTCAAGCATATTCACATTCGTCATCATTTCCTAAAAGACAATGTAGAAAAGGGATTAGTCAAAGTTGATTTTTGTCCAACTGAAAATCAAATAGCTGACATATTGACTAAACCTCTATCTAGGGACAGGTTTGAAAAGATACGTTTGGAACTCGCAATGATAAGAATTGTTTGAATGTACAAATGATGTTAATTCTCCAAGAATTGTTTCTTACTAAGTATGCCCTGCAACTTTCATGAAATAAATTTCATACACCTAGGGTCAAGTATAAGGACTCACATTTGACTTTGAATATTACCCTTATTGTCCTTGCACATATTTGGTACGTATGTAGTTTGTAAATTATGGACAAATTTTATCATATGCAAGAGTATTTTTTTTCTCTTTTCTTAATTTTTCCTCCAAATTTCCTTGATTATTTTTTTCTCAAGTTTGTAAATAAATGCGTTGCATGATTATTGCCACAATTACAAGTTCAGTTAATCTGAGTTAAAAGAAGAAATTTCATTAAATCTTCCAAAAACCCTAAACCGTTTCACTCAACCTAGCCTTTTATTTACTTTCACACGGAATCATCATTGCTTTTATAACCAAAGCCATCACATCACTGACCCCTCACAACTTCCCACTCTCACATCAATTAATCTCTCATCTTCAACCTTCCTCCAAAACCCTCTCACCATGTCTTCTCACAGTAAAAATACTGGTGATCACGAAAATTTTCCCAGAGAGAAAACACCATCACTTGACGAAATTAGCGCTCAAGAATCATCCAAGACAAAAGAAGATTCAACTGGGTCAAAAGCCGAATCCTCTGCTCCTGTTTCTCTCTCTCCGAAACAAGAAGAAGGTGAAAATGAAGCTGAAAGTGAACAAGAAAAGGAAATTACTGTTCCTACGAAGAGAGGTAAGAAAACAAAATCATCCCAATTCTTGTGGGCTTCTGTATTGATGTTGCATGGTGCAAAAAGTCCAAGTGGACGGAACTGCTGAATATTTTAAAGTTTCAAAAATGGTGGAAAGTTGTTAGTTTAGATGAGGGTTTATATGAAAAAGAAATGAAAGATTTTTGTTCAAGTTTTAATATCACCGAGGGAGTCTGTGTGAGTGTTGTCAATGGTTGTGTTGCTACTTTAACTGAAAAGAAGTTGGGGGAATGGTTTGATGTTCCAATTGAGGGTTATAAGGAGTATGTTAAGGGTAGGGCCAAAATTAACATCAATGGAGTCTCCAATGATAAAATTCTTTCTTTCTTTAACAGAAATCAGAAATCCGAATGCATTATCTTTAGATCGAAAAGAAATGCCCCCCTTTCATAAACTGTTATTCCAATTTGTGTGAAGTTTTATCTTACCCCGTTCCTCAAAAGGAACCCAGGCTAGTCTAATGGATCTCTCCATTATGTAATGCCTTGCCAAGAACATCAAAATCAACCTCCCTTCTTTGATTATTTCCCATCTCTCTCACTGCATTTCGCATAATACGAAAGTTGGCTATGGAAATCTTCTCTCTACCATCTTCAAAAATTGTAAAGTCAAATTGCCTGCAGTCCCTCCTTTTGTCTTGAACCAAAAAATTACCTGACCAAGGACAACTGTCAATACTTAGCTTAAGGTTGGTTAATGGGAAGCTGGACTTTGAGAGGGAAGAAACGCCTGTTAAGGTGGAAGTAGGTGGTAAGAGGAAGTTGGGGGAAGAGGGAGTTCCTAGTGGGTCTGTGAGGAAGAGTCAAAGAATTTCTGGGTCCAAGTCTCTGAAGGAGAAGGATCAAGGTGAAGCTGCGTTTATTCACCTAGACTCGGATCCAGTTCCTTCCACCACTGTTGATTTTCCTTTGTTATCTACTACTGGGCTCAACAAAATGCTCCGGGTAATTCAAGACTCTCTGTCCCTCCTACACACAAGGATCAATGTCATAGACACCACTGTCTCGATCAGCTCTGGACTCTCAGCAGCAACAACAACTGATGGCCATTAAGCAAGCTGATACGGGGATCCGGAACAAAGTCGATGGTGTTGTCTCCAAAATTGATTATGTGGTCTCCACTCTCTTTAAGCACCCTAAGCCCTTAATTCTTTTAACTTTGAAAAATTGGACAAGTTTTTTTTGTGGCTGTATATTGTTCAACAATCTCTTTTTGTTCTCTCTTTATGTGTCATGTTTGTGACACATGGATATGCAGTGCCTTAGTAGAAGTAGTTCCCGAGGGGAGTAGTTCATGAGTGGGATTGTGGGAACAGTTCCTGTGTCAGAGCAGTTCTAAAGTCGTAACAGCTCCTGAGTATGAGCATTTCCTGAAGTTTTAGATAGTTGAAACAAAGAGTTTATGAGCAGAAACTATAAGTGCGAAGTTCCTTACAAGAACTAGCCCATCAAAGCTCCAGAGGTGGAGCTATCAACATGCGGTTCTTAAGTTGGAGCAGCATGGATCATGAAGGCCGAATATATGAGTTTATTTTCTAGGATTTATGTAAGTATATGAAAACATGAAAGGTAATGGAACAAGGTGTCAAAAGGAACTCGTAGAACTTAGAGTCAAAAGTATTTAAGAGTTAGTGAGTCAGTTGTATATTATTATCTTATTCTGCAGGATTTATTTAGAGTCCGTTTCTTAATAAATTTCTACTTGATTAATTATTTTTAAATAGTATGCATTAGTTGTTTTAGGAAAAGTTTTAGTTTTTAAATAAAAGATAAGTTTCAAATAGAATCAGTTTTTAATTTAGGATACTGATTTTATATCTTTATTTTATTTAATCTTATCTTATTAGTTTTTGGAAAATAAAAGGCCTGGATTTATAATATGTATAATGAGTTTTTGTGAGTGCAGGAACTTGACGCGAGTTTTTGTACGCACAGGAACTCATGTACTTATGTCAGGTTTATGAAAAAAGTTTTCAGTAAAATATTTTTGCATAAGAAAATAAATAAAAGGTGAGTTTTGAAAAAATATCTCTTGGATTATATTTTGATAAAATATTGCTTTTTCTCCAAGTATTATTTTCTTTCTGTTTCCTATTTTTACTCTAACTGATTTATTATAAACGTGACATAAGTTATTCCCAAGTCTTTAACTGATTCTTCCTAAGTTTCTCCCAACTAACTGGTCATGGACTAGTGGAGAAATAAGTGTAAGTGGTGCTCAACTCTTGAGCATATTATAAATAGAGGCTTATGTATTCATTTTAAGTTGTCTGAATTATGTCATTCCATAGTGTCTCACTTGTCTCATTCCATAAGGTCTGTCTTAAGAAATATATCGTTACAAAATAATTATATTTTATATTCCTTATTGTTTTGAGTCAGTTCCTATGAGTTCCAAGTTCATACGAGTGCAATATTCCTTTATAGTTCTTCAATTTCTATATACTAGAGTTAACCCAAATCATCAAGCGTCTGTATTTGAGTTTGGGGTTAAAAGGTTTAAGTGAATTCTTGTAATGGGGACTTGGTGAAGATTTTGACTGAATTCTTGTATCAAGTTCGAGTTAGGAACTTGGGTAAGTTCTAATTATTTATGCGTAAACTTGGGAAAAAGTCTATTCAGGGGTGAAGGTTTGAGTAAACTTATTATAAAGGGTTGTGAGAACTCTTAAGGGACTTAGAGTTAAGTCTAAAGAGTCAAAGTTCCTAATTGAACTTGTGAGAGAGTTGGAGTTTCAAGTGAAACTTGCGTATGTAATAGGTTGAAACGGAGGAGGTTCCCTATTATAGTGAAGAGTTGAAATCCTGAGCAGGTTGTGGTTTTTCTTCTTGTATTGAGACAAGAAGTTTCCACGTAAAAATCTTACACTTTGATTTCCTTAGGTTTTAAATTCTGCATTATTTGGGCAATAAGTTCCACACTACAATTCACCCCCCCTCAAATTTAGTACAACAACAGAAAGATAGAAAAGAGAGAAAGAGTTTAAAAAAAATCACATTCCTCAAATTTTGGCAACTTTTAACATGCTTTGACTAATTTTTTAGATAAAAAATTAAACTTTTTAAAAGGTTGCAAAGTTACCTTTATACATTATGAATGATATTGTTTTTAAAGAAAAAATTAAGTAACTTTTTACATTATACCATGATAACTTTGAAGCATTTGAAGGTAACTTTACATTTGACTTACAATATTTATTATACATCAAGCTTAATTAAGAGTCTAGGTAGGTTAATTATTCATGAAAATAAAAAGTTAAATAAACTATAATAATACTTTTCGAACTATTGTGTATACTTAATAATCCTACATAATATGTAATATGGTAACATATACAGAGTATCGAACTTTCTGCCCAAAGGGGGCCTAGATCCGTCACTGGAACACTGACATAACTCATTTATGCATCAGGAATCCGTTATATTATTCCACTTACAATTATGTACTAAATGTATAATATATTAGATATTGCTTAAATTTTTTTTGAAAGTATATGAAACCTATGTACATGAGCTTCCCATGAAGATATGTATAGGCTTTCCAAATTTAAGACATCGAAACTAAAAGGCTGTAAAATACACCCTTTTCTTGACCTTACTCCAGAAGTTTCTCCCCAGTTTCCTCCAAGTAGTTCAAATTAATTAATTACATCGTCACCGTTGGAGTGAGCACTCATTCATTCCAAAAACTGCTTATTGGATCTTCTACTGAAATCACATTTGAAGAACAAAATGACGAGTTGTTCCAATTGCAAATCCACATAAAAGACAAGTTTGATATGTGCTGATGCAAACTTTTGCAAGGTTTGCTCTAAAATCTTAGTCTATCAAAGGGAGTTTTTTTAGGGGAATATCCAAGGGAGTTAAAGAAGCAATAAAAGAATGTTTTGGAACATTAAACTTGTTTTGGAAAAGCATGAAATTGAGCAACAACCAAGCAAATAAGAAAACAGAACAACAAGGAAAGAACACACCAATTTACATGAGAAACTCGAGCTGCAGGGAGAAAAACTCACAAACTTCCAATATAGAATCAAGGGAGAACAATGATAAACATGCAAATCTCCCACAAACTCGCTCTCCCTCCTAAAACCCGAGAAAAGATTACATATCAAGTTTGAACAATGAGAATGTGTGCTACTCTCTAAAACCAAAAAATAAGGTATTTATACTACAAGGAATAAAGGCAATCTAAGGCCACAATTTAAACTTGCAAAAAAAGAATACGTGAAGATTTGGATTTGTCCGTCCAGACCCGAAAACCGCATGCCCGGGCTAAACTGCTCACCAGGAAAAGTGCTTGCCAGGATAGGGCAGACTTCCTAAAAGTTCCTGCTTAGGCCACCTTCAAAAGACCCATGCTTGAGCCGAGAAGTGTCCTCCCAATGACACCGCCCGCCAAGGCACCCTGGCCACTTGCCTGGGCTACTAGTGCTGGTATCACTCCTTCGCTTTTTCTTAACGTCTTCCTCAAGCCTTGCTTGAACATCTGCATAAAACCAACAATTGCCCACCTAAAGATCGGTTTAAGAAAGAGAACATCCCATCATAAATACTCGTAACAATTATCACCATCATCTATCCATACATTGGCCATAGCAAATCCCGCTTCCTCTTCAACAAAGGGAGCAATACCCAGGTCCCAACCAACCTCGACATATCTCTAAGCCCAACATGGTCATGTTCCCACCTAGATACAAACCCTAACATTACCACCATGCTTCGACGCACCCAGTCAAAAATCCCTCATGAAATCACATCTCCTCTACACCAAGGAAATGTCATCGAAGTTTGCACCAACTTCGATTTAAAGACATCAAAGCCTACAATGATTTTGATTCTCACTAACCAACCTTCAAAATATTGCACCATCACTATATGAACCTACACACCCCCTTTATCACGGTGTTCGGTTCATCTAAGAGACACCACAACCAAATAAAAAGGCCTTACTCTTCAATCACGGAAGATAACCACTTCCTTACCAACCAAGGAAGTTCATTGAGGTCAATCCAACTCTAATTGAAACATCACCTAAGTCAAAGAAACTTCTCATTATTCTAGGAACAAACTCACATTGCTCCCACTCGAACAAAACACCCTTTGCTCCACTTAGGATTTCTGCCACAACATGCTTGTGTGTTGCATTCACTAGTAGAATAAATGTCAATCTCACAACTCGAAGTGCTTTTCTATCAAACACCTTCCACTCATCCTCAATCATGCATACCACTTGGTTTCTTTCTCTCAAGAGGCAAGTAAAGATTCTTTTAATACAAAAAATCCTCCATTTGAAATTTCCAAGATTCGAAATCTTTACGATCAAGCCTCTCAATCCTCAAATTTCCTTCTAACATTGTTAATTTTATCCAAAAAATCTAAACTTTGATTTTTCTACACCAAAAAACCCAAAATTTGATATTTAAACCACAAATCCTAGTTTTCCACACAGCACTAAACCACTTTTCATCATATCAACCTTGGCTTTGATACCAATTGTTGTAATTTAGAAATAATTAACTAACTATGCAATTAATAATAATCAAGAAAGCATTAAATTGAGTAACAACCAAGAAAACCAAAGAAAAGAACAAGAAAAGAACACACAACTTTACGTCAAAAACTCGAGCTCAAGGAGAAAAACCCACAAACTTGCACTAGGGACTCAATGGAGAATAATGGTTAACATACATATCTCCCACAAACACACACACACACACACTCTCTCTCTCTCCTAAAACCCTAAGCTAGAAAAGATGAGATATCAAGTTTGAACAATGAGAATGTGTGCTCCTCTCTAAACTCATAAACTAATATATTTATAATACAAGTCACAAAAACGATTCAAGGGCCACAAGATAAACTTAAATCGCAAAAAATATGTGCAGATCTGGGTTTTCGAGCCAGAAAACCGCCCACCCGGGGAAGACTTCCTCGAAGTTCATGCCTAGGTCACCTTCAAAAGACGTAGGTCCGAGCCGAGAAGTCCCCACTCGTGCCAACGGCCCCTCGCTTGGGCTGTTGGTGCTGACATCATTCTTTCACTTCTTCTTAACTTCTTCCTCAGTCCTTGCTTGAACATCACCACAAAATCCAACATGTTCCACACTAGATAGTGCCAATTCCACTTTTGTGAATTGCTGCTAAGCCACTTGTTCCCACTTATGACTTTATATGTTGTATCACCAATTCACCATTATCTGCTAACAACATACCCCTGCTATTTTTCACATCACAAAGCATTTTCATCCCCAACTGACACTTTGAGGAGAATTTTTACACATTATATACCTACGTAACCCAGAACATATCAACTTTCAAGACATATGCCACATATACTTCCCCATTGCTACAGTTCCACACACTACAATCGCTAATACCCGACACTCCATGAATTTAAGGTTTGCGAATCCAATTCCAGGATATCATGGGACACTTGAACAATGCAAACTTGCCTTCCTAAAGAAAGGCCCTACAAATTTGATTAATCTTATGCCAAACTGCTTTAGGAATCATGAAAACTTCAGTCCCGTAAGAGTGAATTTTCATGAGCACATAGTTAATCGGAATGACCTTAGCTGCGTAGGAAAGCTTCATAGAATTCCAGTTATCCAATACATGATCTTATGCAACAATTTATCCACTAATATATCACAATCAACAATAGTAAACCTCTTACTGGTTATAGAGATCCTTAAGTATGTGAAAGGAGATTGAACTTTCTTGGAACAAAATAGAAATTTTAATAAATTTATTTATGATTTCTAATATTATAATCTTTTAGTTGATTTTTTAATTAAGTACAGTACTTCATAAATTGTAAAGAAAGTGAACACTTTGATTTCAAGTCAATTTTTTAATAGGCTGTAGTTTGTAAGTGAATTTTTAAGTTTTTGTAAAGTTTCCTCATTTTAGTGATTTGCATAATGTAAATTATGCAATTTTGTGATTTTAGTTGACTTGTGAGTGATTGTTATAATTATATTTTTGGTATTTTTGTTTGGAGCCCCCTTTAATTTGTAAGTCAATTTGTAATTTAGAATGGGAAGGGGGTAACATAGTCTCTTCATTCGGGGACACCATAGCTCCCCCCTTCCCTTATATAATAGAGATAGGTTGTACTTTAATTCTTGAATGATATTTTACATAAATCCTTTTACCTTGAGAGTTAGTCACTATTATATAATAGAAAAAGATAGGTCCAAATATGTGTAAAAGTTTCATTATATATAGGAAACACTATAAAAAAAGTAAATAATTTTTTTCCTTGTCTAACTTCGAAATTCTAATTTCACTACAAATACACCTCTATTTTTTATCATGACCCACCATTAATTGTGAATAGTTCTTGAGAATAGTGTTTTGTAAGTAAATTTTTGTAAATGTTTTTGTATGTATTGATATTCTAGGTTATTACTTTTAGTTTGTATATATGTTAATTTTAAGTTGTAATAATGTTTCCCGATTATTTGAGTGATTTGCGTGATTTTTATAACGTGATTTTCTCAATTGTATGAGTGATTTGTAAAGTTTCTTCTTTTAAGTGATTTGTGAGTGAGTGTTGTAAATTAATTTTCGGTAGTTTTCTTTGAGTGTCGGTTTTGATTTTGACATTCCTTTTGTAATTTAGAAAGGGAAGGGGGCGAAATAGATATTTCAAAAGAGGACACCATTGCTCCCCTTTCCTTATATAATAGAGATTATACTGGAAATAATTTTGTAATTGACATTACAGCATGCTATGGGACAAAATTGAGTCACATCTAAGTGCTCAACCTTTGGGTGAGTGTTTGCATAGTTGTGCTTATCTACATCTAACATCCTACAAGAGACAAAAAAAAAAGACGTTATATGGTTAGACTGGATGTGTGCTTGAAGAAGCAGATTGTGAACCCATCTGTTAGACTGCATTGACCAATGTATAAACTGATGCAGTTCCTCATCGCAATAGTAATATGCACCCAAGTGCACGTAGATGATGGTCAGGGCCGTCTCAAATGTTTTGGAGGCCCTGTGCTGATAACTAAATTGGGGACCTAAAAAAACGTAACATGAAATATTTACCTTTCAAAAAGTATAATTTGATAAGTTTTAAAGTATAATAATTGTTTTTTTACAACTGTTTTCTTACTAGATAGCTATAAAATTTTCTTTTCCATATTATTGATATTCTTAAGAACATTAGAAATTAACATTAAAATTATATCAATAAAATAATATCTTGCTACCTATTAAAAAGCATTTTTTGTCTAACCTTATCATGGTTGCTAAACGCAGCCTCACTTTACTAACGCAGCCTGAAAAAAAACCCCAAAAAACCCTTATTATCATATTCTTTCTAAAAAACCCTTTTTCTCTCTAAAAATGTTCTCTCCTCCTCTCTAACTGTTAGATATAAAAAACTTCATCGAAGATCTACAAATTTTAATTTGATATTCAATGGACCATAATTTTGACCCAATCGAATTTCAATCTGATGTAAGTTGTGAATTTTTTTTCGTAATTATGATGCAGGTTGTGAATTTTTTTTCGCAGATTCAAGTTGTAAATTTTTTTTTCATAATGTCTGTTTCGTGTAGACTACACGAAACAGATGATTCCGTTTCGTGTAGATTACGCGAAACAATTGATTCTGTTTCGTGTGGACTACACGAAACAGATGATTCTGTTTCGTGCAATCTGCACGAAACAATTGGATCCGTTTCGTGCACCTTGCACGAAATGCCAGCATTCCCTTCGAAATTCTGAAAGAAAGTTGGACGAAATTCAAAAAACTTATTCGCTTGATATTGAACCCGAAATGTGTATAAGATCTAGTCATTTATCAATTTTCCAACATTTTCGAAAAGATTGAAGAGCTTGGAAACGAATTTGGGGTATAATGGTGGACGAATTTGTGAAATTTCGTGAACCAGAAATCTTCGAAGAGGAAGAGGGTGATGAGAGAGGAGAGGAAGAGGGAGAAATGAGTTGTGAGTGAATAAGGGTAATTTTGGAATTTAGATGGGTTGTACATGGTAAATGAAAGTTGCATTTAGCAACCCCCAACCTTATTTATTTGAATTTTTTCCTTGAATAATGCCAAAAAGGGGATTAATTCCCAAAATGTGTGACAAAACATTTTATTTCCCTGCGTACCGTCCACGTAGGACGGCACGCGAATTTTTTTTTTTTTAAAACTGCAGTAAAACCGCTACTCAGAGTAGCAGTTAATGCATAAAAACCGCTACTCAGAGTAGCGGTTATATTTAAAATCAACCGCTACTTGGAGTAGCGGTTTTCTTTAATGAACCGCTACTCTGAGTAGCGGTTTACAAGATTTTGGACCCGTTGTAAACCGCTACTCGGAGTAGCGGTTCATTAAAGAAAATCGCGACTCCGAGTAGCGGTTTATAAAAATCCCCAAATCAGACCTAAATCCCCAATTTCCCAATTTACTAACGTTCGAAATTTTTTTTTCTCTCACACTCACTTCTCCCTCTCTCTCTCTTCCGACGACAGTGCCGCACGATCCTCACCGCCGGCGACCGGAGTGCTATTCCGACGACAGTCCGTCACTTCTTCCTCTCTCTCTTCCGACGACAGCGCCAACTCACCGGATCCGTCACTTCTCCCTCTCTCTCTTCCGACCACAACCATCTTTGTGAGTATTTTTTTTTTTTAATTTAATTTGTGTAGCATGCCATATTTGTTAGATGGAAATTGTTTAGTTTGATTAGTATAATTTAGTTGTTGATGATTAAAAATTTAGGATATTGTGATGGTTGATTTTGTATCAATTGGAAGGTTAGTATAATTGGAAGGTGATTAGTATAATTCGAAGGTTATTAGCATATTGTTTTGTGGACGCTTCATATTTGTTAGACCGTATTGCAGGGAAAGGTGGAAAGAAACACACGGTTAACTTAATGCAGAAGACATGTACATGTGAGAAAGTCATAATATATAAGTTGCCGTGTTCTCATGTCCTTGCGGTATGTCGTCACCGGAGCTTGTCATATAGTGGTTTTTGGACGCTTCATTTCTGACTAGCTCGTATCGATCTACTTATATGTCCTTTTTCAAGCCTGTGCCTGATATGCATAATTGTTCTCCATATGATGGTCCGAGAATTATAGCTGATGAGAGGCTAAAACATGGAGCTGGACGTCCACGGTCCACTCGAATACAAAATGAAATGGATGCAGCTGATAGGTCTGGCAAATATAGATGTAGCATTTGTAAGGTTTCAGGACACAATAAGCAAAGATGTCCTAATAAGAACGGTGAAGGAACATCTGGGTAAATGTTTTCATATTTTGTTAAATTTCAAAAATTTATATTATTTTCATAGTCCTCATTGTGTTACTAACCGGTATATATTTTTTTTTTCTTATTAGGTCTGATGGCGCAGTCCATCTTTCCCGGCCCCCTGATCGCAGCGTTCTCACCCTCCAGGACCAGCATCGGAGTGAGGATGTCTGGAGGGGAGTAGCGGACACGGTACTATCGTGTCGGTTGCATCATCACAGTCTCTATCTTGACTGGGAGATTCACGATAGGGTTCTTCGGTATGTCGAGCGTGCTGGTTTTCTCGGCATACATCGTTGGTAGGGGGAGGTTTGGAGATTGATAGACCACTTCTGACGGCATTAGTGGAGCGATGGAGGCAGGAGACTCATACATTTCATTTGACTGTTAGGGAGGCGACGATTACTTTGGAGGATGTCGCTGTTATCCTTGGACTTAGAGTGCACGGGGCACCTGTTACTGGTCGAGGCGAGGGTAACTGGGCTGCATTAGTTTTCGAGTTGTTAGGGATTTGGCCCAACACACCGGAGAACGAGCCCAAAGTTCTCCAGGGTTCGTCTTTGAGATTGACATGGCTTCGGCAACATTTTTTCTTGTTGCCGAATGATGCTGATGAGGTGACTGTACAACGATTTGCCCGGGCTTACATTCTTGCATTGATGGGGTCCATTCTTTTTGCCGACAAGAGTGGAGATGCAGTCCAGGTTCTTTATCTCCCACTTTTAGCTGATCTCGAAGTAGCAGGGACATATAGTTGGGGTAGTGCGACCCTTGCATACCTGTATCGGCAGCTATGTCGGGCATCACAGAGGGGTGCGAGGGAGTTAGGTGGCCCTGTGTTGTTGTTACAGATTTGGGCATGGGAGCACATACACATTGGCAGACCTCGGATTTCGAGGGTGCGGGACCCACCTCCACAGTTTGACGAGGCCGTTCCTATTTTAGGCTCCCAGCATGTTCCGGGGATTGACCCCTTAGCTGTCAGGTAATATTCAATGTCTCACATTTGTTGACATTCTTTAGTTTCATTTTTCTCATGGATAATAACGTATATTTCTTTTCAGTTGGCTTCGAGTACACATCACTAGGTCCCACACAGTAGGTGGGCTTCCTTACTACAGGGATGCACTTGACCATCAGACGGACGAGCAGGTACATAGGCTCGTACTTGCCTAACTTATATACATTGGTAGACTCTTCTTTTGCCTAATATTTGTAAGATTCTATTTTTTGTAGATGACTTGGCAGCCATATACTGATGCGAGACTGGCGTTGTTACCTGCTATATGTCGAGCTGATCGACATGTATGGCGCACAGTGGCCCCACTTATTTGTTTCGACATTGTAGAGTTCCATTTCCCTGGTCGAGTTATGCGCCAGTTTGGATTCGAGCAGACGATTCCCGCACCTTCTGATACGAGAACAACCCTTCATGCCATAGATCGGAGGTCGAAGAACAAGAACTATCCGCTCAGACATCGACCTTACATTGCACATTGGGATGAGCGCGAGGGACACATAGTTCAGGGCACTCCTTTTAGTGGTCGTACTCATGCCTTTGACGAGTATATGATATGGTTTCGTCGCATCACGAGGTTACGCCTGACGAATCTATCGAGGCGACCACCTTCTACACATTATCAGCCTGCGTCTGCAGATATAGTACTGGTAAGTTCACTGATTTTTAGTTGCACTTTTATTTATTTATACAACTATATAATATGTATTTTTTTCTTTCTATTCAGGCACATACTTTATCTGATATTGCTCATAGGTGCGGTACTGTACTAGAGGCTTCTGAGTCATTGCCTCCAGATATGGTGCGTGAGTTGTATGCGCAGACATTGCAGACTATGAGGGGACTGTGTGTTGATGCTGTTGGCCGAGCTGGACATGGCCACATCGTACAGGGCGTGCCTACTTCTGCTGGATATACATCGACTTCTACATCTTCTACGTCTGCTGCCCATATATCTACCACGACAGCTTTGCTTTCACCTCCAGTCACTCAGAGGGCCTATCGACGACGTTCTGACACTACTCCCCCTTCTCTTGATGCCATTGCAGAGACTCATGAGACCACACCTAGCTCATCTACACCTTCACAAAAGAAGAAGAGAGGGTTTTAGAAGTTTCATTTATTGTTTATGTAGTTAGTTAACATTATTTTCTCACTCTAACTTGTAACTAAAATTTTTTTACATACATTTGAATGTGTATGAACTTGGTGATGAGTGATCAATGTGTGGCTTATATTTGGTGTTGTTGAATGGAATTTGGTGCTGGAATTGCAGGTTGGATAATGTTGAAATTGGAGGTTGGATAATTGTTTGGAATTGCTGGAATTGCAGGTTGGATAATGTTGAAATTGGAGGTTGGATAATTGTTGGAATTGCTGGAATTGCAGGTTCGATGCTTGTTTGGGATTCCTGGAATTTTTTTGGCTTTCTGGCACTTGGCCAGTTATGTGGAAACAATGCAGTGAGGTGTATAATGGGTACAAAACCGCTACTCCGAGTAGCGGTTTTAATGAATGAACCGCTACTCGGAGTAGCGGTTTACCCGAGGGACAAAACCGCTACTCGGAGTAGCGGTTCATTCATTAAAACCGCTACTCTGAGTAGCGGTTTATTTGATTGAACCGCTACTCGGAGTAGCGGTTTTATTTCCGCTACTCGGAGTAGCGGTTTACCTCCGTTAAAACAAAAAAAAAAACTTTTTTTCGCGTGCCGTCCTACGTGGACGGTACGCAGGGAAATAAAATTTTTTGTGGCACATTTTGGGAATTAATCCCCTTTTTGGCATTATTGAAGGACCCTTTTTATCATATTCTTCCTAAAAAACCCTTTTTCTCTCTAAAAATGTTCTCTCCTCCTCTCTAACTGTTAGATATAAAAAACTTCATCGAAGATCTACAAATTTTAATTTGATATTCAATGGACCATAATTTTGACCCAATCGAATTTCAATCTGATGTAAGTTGTGAATTTTTTTTCGTAATTATGATGCAGGTTGTGAATTTTTTTTTCGCAGATTCAAGTTGTAAATTTTTTTTTCATAATGTCTGTTTCGTGTAGACTACACGAAACAGATGATTCCGTTTCGTGTAGATTACACGAAACAATTGATTTTGTTTCGTGTGGACTACACGAAACAGATGATTCTGTTTCGTGCAATCTGCACGAAACAATTGGATCCGTTTCGTGTACCTTGCACGAAATGCCAGTATTCCCTTCGAAATTCTGAAAGAAAGTTGGACGAAATTCAAAAAACTTATTCGCTTGATATTGAACCCGAAATGTGTATAAGATCTAGTCATTTATCAATTTTCCAACATTTTCGAAAAGATTGAAGAGCTTGGAAACGAATTTGGGGTATAATGGTGGACGAATTTGTGAAATTTCTTGAACCAGAAATCTTCGAAGAGGAAGAGGGTGATGAGAGAGGAGAGGAAGAGGGAGAAATGGGTTGTGAGTGAATAAGGGTAATTTTGGAATTTAGATGGGTTGTACATGGTAAATGAAAGTTGCATTTAGCAACCCTCAACCTTATTCATTTCTAATGAAATTATTAATAAGCGTAATTCCACAATGAAGCAAATGAAAAGCTAAAGTATAGATTTACACAAGTACTATAATACTAAAGCAACCAACTAGCAAAGTAGAAAAGAAAAAAAAAACATGAGTCGAAAACTACCTTGGAGTGGATCATAAGCCCTCGAAAACTCCATTCATTAAGGAAAAAATATAATAGAAAAAATATGAAGGGAACAAAATGAGAAAAGATTACTTTGAAATACTCGTATAATTGCACTTCATCATCTTCATCCTCTCTTTCTCACATGCAAATCTTCTCTCTCCAGCAACACCCCTTTCATGAATCAATTTCTTTAATTTTGAAAATCTATGATTTTCTGATATATTGTTTGTATCTTAGGAATGAGTGAAGAATGTAAATTAACAAAGGAACTTAGGGATTATGAGTATTGATAATCTCTTAAGATTCATTTTGGGAGTAATTGTGCCATTATGCCAAGATTTTAGGGAATGTATAATCAACAAATATCAATTATAGAAGGCAAGGATGTCTTTAATTAGTTTTATCATTTATGTCCATTGAAGATCTGATGGTTCAAAATTGGGCCCCTCCAATTTGGAGGCCCCGTTCCACGGAACAGCTTGCACCGACAATTAGCCGGCCTTGATGATGATGTACCGTCTACTAAACGATGTGGATTTAATATTTTGAAAGTCCATGATTTTAAGAAAAATGTTGTTTTTTGTTTCCTTAAATATTGCAACTTATTTTCTTTCAAAATGAATGTTTGTTAGCGAGATTTCTTTTTTCAAATTTGAATTTCAAGATATGTGTTTTTAACTACATTTTTTCATTACGACCTATGTTCTTTTATAATTTGAGATTTACATGTTTATTAATTTTAAATTGTGTGTTATATCTTAAAAATTTGTTGAAAAAAGTTCACATTTTATATAAATGGTATATTATTTCAGATGCACAATAAATATTGCACACCCTAATGTCCATACTTTACTCCCCATAACAATAATGATGTTAGATGGTTCCTGAACCCAAAAACTATAAAGAATATACGGTTGACTGCATAAAGATGGGTTCACGTATTGAAAGAGGTCATAAATTTTTACATTATCGTTTATCTTTGATTTTTGAATCATAAACTTTACAAACAGAAGTTGCATCAGCTTTGTTCGTTAGCTTTAGAAATTTCATACTGACAACGTGTGACTCTTAGACAAGGCAAATTTTTGGAGGTGAAGACAGCTAAATACAAGAAAAATGTTAGTGGAGATACAAAGTAGTGTTTTTTTTAGAGGAAAAACCAAGCTAATATTATATCACCACCAAAGAATCAGAATTCTAAGCTTAGCATTATTAGTCAGTTAACTGTTTAATATGTTGAGTTTGTCGTAGATTTATTATTCAACTCAAACGAAGGAACTCATATTAATATCCTATTAACATTTAGCATGAAATCCTCATATTGCACAAAGCTACCTTATGTGATTCCACTGCTTTGAGGTCTACAGATATCTATTATCATTGGTTCTTAATGTAAAAATTAAATAAATCTCAATCTATAAAAAAATGTAAAAATTAAATAAATCTCAATCTATGTAAAAATTAAATAAAATACACCATTCATTACAATTAGAACATTAAAATGGTAGCTCAGTGGAGTACCACCTTGAATTACAGAATATTGCCCAAAGTTCAAATCCTAATCCCAACAATATGTTGGGATATCTACTTCTGGGTTGTTTCGCCTTGTACTAAGTCTTTTGAGTTGGTATGCTCTAGCCTAGCATGGGGTTGGTCTTCTAACCAATTATCTTTTCTAATTAAAAAAAAAAATAGTCCAACAAATTGATGAACTCAAAACTTATCATGTTACATATACTATTGAGGATAGCTGACCCCACGCAGCGCACACAAACAAGTGAACAATTCATGAAGCAAAATTCTCCTACAGGCTACAAGCTCTGCAGTTTAGAGTGCGCATTCCTGAAGAGGAACTTGCTCTGCACCAGCTTGGCAAACAAGCTAACTTCTATGCCATTTTATCACAGATTCTCCTACGCAAATCTTCCATCTCGTAACCTCCACCGTGCCACGATATTTATTGGTTTCTTGAATCTGGCAAAACTAAATTTGCTTTACCTCCTGTACGACCATTTTTTGAAAAGCTACAGTATTTCCCTCCGTGAAAAAGTATTCCAAATAGGGTGATATTCATATCTATTGCGAATTAGCACCACAATAGCTTGAAGAAGGGGCAGAAGCCACATTTAGATACTTCAAGTGGAGACTCGGGTACCCAGGGTGTTTGTTAGCATCACCGATAGTAGGCCATATGTCTTGATGATCTAAATGGTGAAGCATCAAAACCAGATGATTTTTGATTCTGGGTGGCAGTAGTAGCAGGTTTCTTCTTCTCGATCTTAGTCTCTGAACGCAGCCACGACTCTACCACAGACAGAAGATTGTTGGAAGTCTTCAACTCATGAAGTTCGGACAGCTTCTCTATCTTCCTCAAATCTCCTTCTTGGATGTACGCCAGATGAGTTGCCCAGGTTTCCAAACCATCAAAGATGTGGGTTGCATAAACAATTGTAGCTCCTCTCTGCATGTTGACATAAGAAAGATATGTTCACCTTATTTTTGCTTATTTCAGATCTAATCAGATCAGATCAGATCAGATCAGAAAAAATAAGTTCAGATCAGTTCAGATCATGCTTATATTTAAAAATCATTATATCTTTCATTACATATTAATTAAAGTACTCATTGAGACGAATCAAACAAGACCCCACATGACTATATTTTTTCTTATATATTGAGAAAAATCTAAAAGATAAGATCTTGTAATCAGATCAGTTCAGATCAGATCAGAAAAAATAAGTTCAGATCAGATCAGAAAATTTCAGGTGAACTAAACATAGCCTGAATGTTAGCATTCACCTTAAGCTAGTGATTGAATACTATGAATTCCATCAGATAACCCAAGTTTGGGAAATTTCTCATATAAATCGGGTAAACCCCCAATTTGTAAAATTTCCTTAAAATTAACTATTTTGGGGACAATATTACTAAACACTTCCCGTACCCCCTCACCCCACATTATCATTCGAATATTTCATTTACTTGTCAAAGTTCTTTCTTCTTCAACCTTATTCTGATATTTATACTCAATATTCTTTAAATAACTACCCACTTTCCGTTTTTGTTTGTTTCATGAAAAACGGTTCACCTTACTTTATTTCTATTATGACAAGATACATACTTCCTTTGTTTTTTGGGATTTTATCTCATATAACCCTGACATATAGGGAATTTTCCCAACTAACCCAAACATATTTTTTTTCACAGATAACCCTTGTATTTTGTCATTAAACCTAACGGAATTGTTAACGGCGTCAACTATATTCAATCAAAAATACTTGCTGCATTTTTTAAATAAAAAAAAAAAAAAAGAACCAAACTCATCTTTTGCTCTCTCTTGTTCTTCATCTCTTCTCAAGCATTCATCAATGGTTTCCACCAATTTCTTTCTTTTCAATTGCACTACAAGCAAACACTAAATCCCCACCTAGCCCAAAACAATTGAAAAATTGCCATGAATGTACAAGTGAATCTGGGTACAGTAAGATTCACTATTAATGTAAACAAGTTCAATCAACATTAACTATAAATCGTTGTAAACTTTGTAAATTCATCAAATTCGTTCAAAAGAGAATAATCAAGAATCAAACCCTGAAGTCTGAATCCATACAATTCCATATTCCAAAAGAAGTGATTAGAGCATTTGAACTAAATCAACTCTCTCTCCTCCATTAACTGTCATGCGTCGTTGTTGCCGCTACTCAAACCTAGAGGGCCTATTTTCTCTCTTCTGCGTGAGGTGCTGTCGCCACCAACATCCTGTGATGACAACGACAACGCCAATATCCCGGGATGGCAGCAGCGTGCCAATGACTTCGGCAACCCGACACCGGTTTTGGGGTTTTTTTTTATAGCAATTAAGGATAAATAATGGGTTTCCTCTAACATTATGTGGTGGCCATTGATGTAAGAGATGAAGAACAAGAGTGAGGAAATCAAATTAAAACATATTCTGGATTTTAAATTGAAGAGTAACAAGGACTTGAAGAACAAGAGAGAGAAAGTGGTGAAGAACAATAGAGAAAGAAATTATTTGGGGTTATTCAAGATTGTGAGAATTCGAACAAATGGAATCAAAAAAATCGAATAATAACCCATAAGGAATCAAACATTTTCACACACAAATCACTCAACCGGGTATGGAAGTGAAGAAATACCCCATTTGATGAAAATGATAAATTTTCTCTCTCCTCAGTTGAGGGTCTTTGGGCTAGTATTGAAAGAACTTGTAGTTGATTTGCAATAATTTAGCTGAATTTTTATCCGGCTTTGGAGAGAGAGGGGGGATGAAGACATGGTAGGGGATGAAGAACATAAGAGAGAGGATGAAAAACATAAGAGAGAGGATGAAGAACACAAAATGTTTTTTTTTTTTTTATAAAAAAAAATAATAGGTTTTTAATTATAGATATCAAAATAGTTAACGCCGTGGCTAATTCCGTCAGATTTAATGACAAAAATAAAGTTCAAGGTTATTGGAGACGGGGTTGCAAAAGTCGAGGTTATATTGGAAAAGGCCTATAAGTTAGGGTTATAATATCCCTTATTTTTTCAGTTGAGCCATTTCCTTTGGGCACACTTGTCGAATCACTATTTTGAACCTTTATATATTTATCAATAAGAAAAATTACAAAAAGTTGATATTTGAAAACAATACATTAATGAATCTAACAAGACCCCACGTGACTATATTTTTTCTTAAGAACAAATCACAAAAGATAGTCAAAGTCATGTATGTGAATCGTCTCAAAAGTCAAAACGGGTCATCTAAAAAAATGGAGGCTATCTGAATTGCTATATAACACCCTATTTTTTCCTACTAATGCCCTAAATACACCAAAATACATACATGTCCCACCCCTCATGTATTTATATAACCAAACTCATTCCCACTACTTCCTCACTCTCTGTCTCATCACCCATTAGTTCAATTCTTTTTTTTTTGAGTGAAACCCATTAGTTCAATTTTTAGCCAGATAAAAGCCCAAGAAAATAAGAAAAGACAAAATACAAAAGAAGAATGAAATAACAGCAGAAAAGAAAACGAAGAAGGAAAAAGAACTAACAGACCCGAACTTCATCCTCTTGTCTTTTATCACCAAGATCACCAAATCAACCTCCAATTACAAGGCATCAAAGATCTACATCTGCAAATTGTAATTCGCTCAACAAATGATTTTTTTTTTTAAAAAAAAGGGTGAGGTGTCCACCATGGACTCCCCACCACAAGTGGGGGCGCCCACCATGGACGCCTATGCCTTTGGTGGGGTGTCCATGGTGGATGCCTAAACCCTAATTTTTTTTCAAAAAAAATCAGAAGTTGTGGTATTCTTACTATTGTGGTGGCAGTGATGTTGATGCTGGCAGTGGTGTTGACGGTGGCGGCGGCTCCGGTGGTGGTAGGGAAAGGGAGGAAGAGAAAAGAAATGGAGGTATACATAAAACGGTATAAAAATATTGTATTTAGGGCGTTAGTAAGTAATTTTAGGGTGTTAAATAGCAAAGTCTAATGGTATGGCTTTCTATCTCCCACATGGGAGACCAAGATTCAAATCTTGGTGAAAACAAAATTTCAAATTGTTCGGGAGTGGGGTTTTGGGGATTGTTGGGCCCTTGGGTGAGTGGACCTGTCTGAGGACAGCTTAGAGGAAATTCATCTTACTACGGGATTCCGAAAGGGGGCCAAAAAAAAATAGCAAAGCCCAAATAATACTTTACTCATTTTTGTTCCACACACCCTCTATGTACTCCAAGGCTTCCCACGTGTCATCTACTTTGGAACTCATCCCTATCTCATCGCCATCTGTGTACTCCAAGGCTTCCCACATGTCATCTACTTTGGCCGGAGAAGTCCAATATCTCAATGAAAGTGAATTGCAACACAAACGAGGAAAAGGTTTGTATTTACTTTGTGACGATAAGTGGAGTGTGGGGCACCTTTATTGGAGGAAAGAAATGAATGTGCTCATAGCATTGAAGGGGATAAGGACGAACCACTACATGAGACACCGGCTAATGAGAAGGCAGAGGGGGAGATGCATGAGCCTTTATAGCCAAAAATCTCACTCAACACAATTCTAGGATTCACATCCCTTAACTGAAACCACTTAAATGAGAGGGGCCATTAAAGGTCGGGAAGTGGTGATGGTGGATCCAAGAGCCACCCACAACTTCATATCTTTAGCCACTATAAGTAAACTTCAGCTCCCATCTCTCCTTGAAATTTAAAGTCATCTTGTAATAGATTGGCGTATGGAGGATGGGCACTTTTAATAATGCAAATTAGTTTGTTACTCCCTCCATCATCCCAGAATAATGTGAACACTTGCTGGGCTTGTAACCCCATTGTATCATCTTAAAATTCAATAAAAAAAAGATGAGGAGAAAGAGAAGATGAATCAGATGATATGGAGGTTGGGATGAATCAAAGAGGAGTAAATAGGTGAAGGGGGAAAAAAAAACATAACAAAGGAAAGGGAAGGAAAATAGGGAAATCAAGGGCCAAGAAAGATGAAAAAGGTAAAGATGTCAAATAGTGGGCCAACCAAATTGAATTTTGGACGAAATTTTTAAGTAGTAATGATATATATTAGGTTTTGGTAAACCAAAGGTAGTTGTTTTAATTTTTTTTTTTTGCAAAAGGTAGTTATCTGAACAAGGTGTTTATAAAAGGTAGTTATCGACAAATTTTCCATTAGAAAAAAATAACTATCATGTGAGATCTTATTAGATTCATTTCAATGTAATTTTTCAAAATACAAACTTTCATAAGTTTTAATATATAAAATTTCAAATGCAAAGGCAAAGCTATACATCATGACCGTGACAGAAGTCATGCATAGCATCTGATTGCAGAAAAATTCTAATGTCTTTTGTGGCGTTTGTGTTAGTCCTGATCAGTTGTGCAAAGGAATCCTTTTAAAAGTCTCTTGTAGGTGTCACGAAGGTGTAAAAGCCTTCTGCCTCAGTAGATAGTTGTGTGTTTTTCGTGTTTGTTTACTACCTGCACGTGATGAGTTACTTACTTCAACCCGTCCTAGAAGGTGGGTTGCAAGGGATGCAGATGCATTTTGACTAGTAAGCTCAGAATATTTGTACTATAAACAAAAAAATAGTATGTTTTTAGAGATATTATTGGTCCAAAGTATGCATTGGGAGATGGAATGAGTGAGAAAGAAAGTAACAATATTAAAACGGGACTCGGAAAAAGTTCTATATATTATCTCACTTTCTTTGCAAAAATATGTTTCAGTTTCTTATCATTTCCCATTCTTTCGAATGACTTCCTTACACAATGCTATCAAAAGGATTTTCCCATTATGCATATGTTTCATTCTTTTGTCCAAGTAGGACCGAGGACAAGCTCTTTTATTCTCTTTTCTGCAATAGCCATTGGCAAGTTTATAGGTAAAATATATGATGCCATTAGTGGTTGTAACTTGTAACAATAAAAAAAGTAATTGCATTAGAGGTTTCACCCTATAAGTCTCTAATGGCGATAGAGGGATTCACTCTAATGGCATTAGGGGTTTCACCTCAATATCTGCTAATGCCATCAACTGTTTTACACAGCCAAAAAAATACCACCAGTTATCTGATCCTCGACGGTCCATATCACAGTATATACTTTGAAAGCCAATGTAAAGCGAATGGGTATTTTTTGGACCCATATTTGACGAAATTATTTAATTTTTTTGTTCAGCTTTTAATTTCTATGAAATTTTGAAAGCAGTCTATAATTATTTGACTAGTTAGGGGTGTGGGGTTGTACACATTTGGACTTTCTTAGACATCTTCTCAACAAGACTTATACTGGTTTCTTGTACCTTTTGAACTTTTTGGACATCTAACTTCCCTTAAAAAGAGTTTTGGCATTTCTTTATTCTCAACATATCAAAAAAGTTCTATAAAAGCATGGAAAATGTGAATGGCCAGGCAAGCACCGCCGCGCCGACACTAAAACGTAGTGGCTTGAGAGAGACAATACCTGATCGCACTCTTCCTTTAAGAATTCGAGCAAATCCATCCTCGCAACTACATCAAGGTCGACAGTCACCTCATCCAACAAGAGGATCTGCATCACACGAAAAGTTCCAATCAAGGCAGAAGCAATTCAGATTATATAGATTAGTCTAGACAAGAAATATGTAGGAGGTGAAGGTAACATATGGTAGCAAAATAGTGAGATACATGGTCAAGCAGGACTTGATTGGGGAGTGGGGAGGGGGCAGTGGGGCACGTATGACAAGGACAACTCTTTTTTGGTTATGAATTACAAAAACAGGATCAACAGCATCCTTACAAGTGACATTCCACAGTAACATATTATCAGCTATTCTCTTGCAACTTCACATCCATACTAAATTTGCATCAAACGATGGGCTTCACAATAAAATAAAGGAGATTTATGGGCAAAACGTTTGCCTTTAGCCAATGGTGAAAGCTCAGAAATTCACCGTAATTAATGTAAACTATGTTCCATTCCAGAGTTGAGCAGACTTTTAAAGCTGCTTGAATCAAGATTTCAATCTTCACTTAACAGAAGAGGACTGAAATGACTAAAAAGTAATAGACAGGATACCTTGAAGGGATGAAGAAGACCCATACAGATTTGAACTCGCCTTCTCTGACCATCAGACACCTTGTGCATTCGCCATTGCAGATCAATATCAAGCAATTCAATTAATTTTGCTCTTCTATCAGGATCTGAACCTTCGACTGCAAGATCAAAATAAATAGGTTTACAGCCTCAAACCAAGATGCAGAAGAGATAAGCTACTTCTATAAAAACAACTTTTAAAAGGTAAAGGCTTTATGAGATTATTCCCAAGGCAATGGAAAAGATGATATTCTTAGACACAGTACGTCTGCAATTCTCAAGTCTTTCAATAGTAACCCAGGGAGGAGAGGGGAGGGACTAAAAAATTATACTATAAGGCCTAAGAGTGGATGATTGTTGAAAAGATATACCTCCAAAGATCATCTGCTCAGCTGAAAAATCTCCTTGGAGTGGAACCTCGCCCTGATATTTCAAATGAGATTAAAGCTTACAATCTGCAAGTTGTAAAACAACTAAAAAAAGGTAACGGACAAGAAATGCATAAACAATAGAGAAGGATTGAGGATGTGGTTCTTAATTGCGTCCAAACACCTTACAAAATCTGTCTTAAAGTAAGTTACCACATTAAGGAGATTAAGCTGCCTAGTGCCTACCCTGATTATCTGGTACTACTATTTTAATTTGGCCAACAATAGAGCAGAACAAGTTAAAAAAAAATTAGACAGGCTCACCAAGTGAACACATTTGGGAGCTCCCACAGCAGCATATCTTAAATATATTCATTATACATCCTAATATGTCCATACCCAATACCCATTCCCATTCTTGGTCCTATTCACGTGCTTCTAGGTAGAGAAGAATTCAACTCATTGAGTTTCTAAGCATGATATCAACACTAAGGAGATTGAACTGTGCACCCTGGTTATCTGCTACCCATTATGTTCATTTGGCAAACGGTCGAGCAGAGCAAGTACAAAAAAAGAGACAGCCTCACCAAGAGACCACAGTTAGCAAAAGGAATCATATAAGATCTCAAGAGCAGCATAGCTTAAAAACATTCATTACTCGCCCAGATATGTCCATACCCCAAAACCCAATTCCGTACTAGGTCTAGAAGAATTCAACTCATTGAGTTTCTGCAGAATGATATAAACACTAAAATTTTGCAGTTCACGTGCAAAGAACTTATCAATTGTCCCCTCCCATAACAAGGTTCACATTCACTTGCTTTACATTTATTTATAATACAGATATTAAGGGCCCTAAAATGGAAATGGAATAAGAAAAAGGAAACTGAGAGATAAGGATGGCAGCATTATGCAGTTTTTAATCAAGGTTGGGCAGCTAAGGTTTTATAAACATATCTGTTAAATAAGAATGGAAAAACACGAGTAATTGAAAATATGATTTACCTACATCCAGCTCACTAATAATGACACAGGAATCGCAGCGCGAATGAGAAAATAAAAGAAGCCGAATACGAATGAAAACCCAAATTAATCATTCTGGATCAATAGAATAACTGTCATATTCTAGTCCAAAAACTGATAAATCAATAAGAGATGAAAGCTACCAACCCCCTCCAGCTTTGTTTTATCAATGAGAAAAAGGGACATTGAGTGTCTTTGCTCATGTCAACCAATATTTTCTCATTTTGGAATTTCAGATGCAATACAATTGTTTTCAAATGAAACTGTACTAAGCTGCCAAAAAAAAAAAATTCATCGTTTGAATGCATTATCTTCACATCGTATCAACTGATTCACACCATAAAACAAGGCATTATAAAATGAGTATGAGGATATCCTCCGTCCCCAGAGAATATAGAAAGTTTGGTCCCTTGTCAGCAAGCAGAAATTGTATGGACCCTAAGCCTTGTGTTGTGAAAGGAAACACATTCAGGGAAAAGCAATCAACTTTAACATTAAATAGAGATAATATTCTCTCGAATTTGTTGTTTTTTAAAATAACAAGAAAATATATCAACATTCAAGGTGATGTATTTTCATTAGTAAGTTTATTCTACCCAAATCCTTAATTACTGCGATTTAAAAACATAGGTTATGAAAGGGAAGGACAATCGTTTATTGGTCAAAGAGATGGATTACCTTGACCGTTTCTTATCACATTTCATTACATATTTACATTTATTCAATTAATTACCTTGTAGCACCATTATCTATAGCCTATAGGAACCTGAATGAGAGGTTTCATATCCACTGTGTAAAGACAAGCTAGGGGATGGTGGAGATCAAAAACAAAACTTAACCGGAAAGCACATGAGTTTGAAGGGGGGAGGGGGTGGCGGTTGTGCAAGTGTATGCATGCGGGTGAGTGCATACATGATATATGTGTGTATGTGTATGAACATATATATTTTAGTTAGTGTGTCTGTGAAGGAGGGAGAAACTCACTGCAGAGCCAATAGTTTTACTCCAAGATCCTCCCAAATATGCCAAGTCACCACTACAAACAAGACGGGTGTCATGGAAAGCCGAAGAATTCAAGACCTGCACAACATCCCTTCCACCAACCATGTGCTTTCCAGCCAGAATCTTCAACAAGGTGGTTTTACCTGCAAGGCATCAACCATGTCTACATTAAAAAACAATGGAGCTTCTGTTGCCAAAAGATACCATAAATTTTCGTAAATCTTTTTTATCTCGCTTAAGTTAACGTTCTTTTTCTTTCCCATCGACTCCCAAACACGGGAGATCCAACTCAATTATAAGACTATAGAAGTTAAGTTAGCAACTTTATAGCTATGATCCCAGCTCAAAAGTGATCAGCAGTGCTTTAGTGTTGTCCAAGTTAGCACAGTAGGTTAGGCTGACTGAAGAAATTGTTAGTTTGTTATGCAACAATTTAGGTTAGGATTAGGATAAGTTTGTCAGCTAGTTTATTCTGTGCTTTTCTGCCATCCTATATATACTTACCTCCGTTTTTTATCATCCGCGACATGATTTTGGCACACAATTTAATGAATGAGGTAAAGTGATGAAAATGGGACCACATGCTCGTGTGATTATAGATTCATAGGAGAAAAAGAGAGAAAGCTTACACATGCAAAATGTTCTCTAAAATGGAATTGTAGCAATGATTATGAAACTTCAGAAAAAGGGACTTGTAGCAATTGATATAAAAAAGGAGGAATTATACAGCTTTAAGGGTTTGCATTAAAGGACATTTATACATTATTGTTTGCATTCAGAAAAACTTGTATAACATATTGAATAAAAAGACAATGTGGGCTGAGATACGATTAAGCAATGACAGTTCAGCAAATTCAAATCAAAGAATTGGTATCAAAGCATAATTCAATTTCAATCTTCTCTTTATTTTACTTTTCTGTGCCTCATATTGAATTGTGGGAGTTGCATCCAGTGCCGGATCTTGACCAACTACTTTACAAATGCCGGGTAGATAAATTAAAAGTTAAACCGTAAAATTTCAAATGATGAATAAAAACAATGATAAAAGCACATCAGAATTTAAATATACTATTATCAATGGCTACAAAGAAGTTGTAGTTATAAGACCACACCATATTTTATCCAAAAAGGATGATGTTGTAACATTATAACGGTGACTTTATAAATTAAAGGGGTGACCTTAATATAAGGGGTCACTTTTTTAAGATAAAAGTTTACATCGTCTTCCAATAAATCATGAAAACTGAAAAGTTGAGAATTTGTATTAAAAGATATTACAGCCGGACTAATTCACAAAAACAATTACTAGTATGAGAATAGCTGAAATACATATTCCTACAAACACCCCTTATTGTCTATTTGTTTCTCCTAGCTCTCAATTTTTGACATTTTATATACATAAACCTACCAACACCAATTTCCAGCCATTTTAACAACGCAAATTAATGACAATTTCACCCAAACAACCAATTATTGGCCAAACATTTTTGAAACAAACAATGTAATCAATAAAATCAAGCATTTCTTGATGAAATTGAAAGATAGAGATTCGGATCATACCGGATCCATTAGCACCAACAAGAAGACAACGAGAGCCCGCAGAAATGTCGAGACTGAAATCGGCGAAAATCGGAGGTTGGCCTGGGTACGCGAATTGCATGGCTTGCACTTTTATACTGGTTGATGATTCAACATTTTTCATTTCCTGCACCATTTTTTGCTGCTCTTGAATTTCACAAAGAATCACAAATTTAGAGAGTATGAGATTAAATTAGAGCGAAATGATCAAGTTATTTTTATTGAATGAAAAGTGGTTCTAGTTTTAGTCTTTTAAGAGGGAAATTGGGTAGTTGGGGTTGGCATCAAAAGTGATATAGACATAAGTTTATTGTTGGATTAATATGGGGTTCACAATTTCCAAACGTGGCTCCAAAATGTCCATGTATATATACTTAGGGAGTCTATTTAGTCATACTATCGGAAAAGGAGGTGTAACTTGTAAGTAGACCTGAACATGGATCGGATCGGGTCAGGTCAGGCCTATTCACAGGCTCAGCCCGTGGGCTTGGGAAAATGGTAGGTCGGGCCGGGCCGGGCCTGAGCCCGTGAGTGGCGGGATATGGCGGCCCGGCCTAGAAATTATCAGATTTTGTCCACGGGCCCGCAGGCCGCACTTGTGCCTCCTGCGGGCCTAGCCTGTGTTTTATGTTTTTTTTTTTTTGTATATTTGACAGTTTTAGGCTAAAAAACAAAAGAAAGGAGCGTTCGGCCTGCGGGCCTGAAATAAAATTTCTTGACAGTGACAGGCTCGCGGCCCACGTAGCGAACAACGGGCTAGGTCGGGCCTCGAGCGGGCTCGTGATGAGCCGGGCCCAAATCGTGCCAGGCTGGCTCGCGTGTTGGGCGGCCCATGAACACCTCTACTTGTAAGTTAGTTGAAATGAATAAGGTAAAGTTGAAATTGATAAGAGAAATTAATTAACGGTTTGAAAGAACTAGTTGCATAATCTGATTAATTTTTTTATGATTTTGTAATCATTATTCTATATATTTCAATACTAATTTTTTGATGTATTTAGACAATAAAGTAGTGACATGTATACTTACGAGATAATGAGGCGTCAATTGATGTAATTAATGCTATTTACTACTTAGTATTTGCATTTTTATCTTCTTATATGCAGCCTTACGAGCTACATTTATCATTTTCCCATATGTTTTAAAACTTTGGCTCACATTTTATGTAAAATACCTATATTAGGGAATTTCTATTTCCCATAAGCAATTATGAATCGACAAACTCCCAATAACTCTATTAACTCGAGTCTGGATCCTCTAGAGTTTTAGGAAAACTCTACGAGGTAGAGTTGTATTTGAGCCTTACATATTAGAATCAAGGGCTCATATTGATGGAAGGGAAAGATTTAGGCGAAAATTTTGATGAGATAAAATAGGGGGAATTTTGAAAAGAGAATATATGAGCCATTGATTTTTTATTCAATGGTTGATATTGCTCAAACTCTACCTTGTAGAGTTATTTTACAACTCTAGAGGATCCAAACACCTATTAACTCCCCATGAATCAGATAGCAACAATAATTTTTATTTGGGATTATAAAGGCCTAATAAAGGATACACTCTAGTTGATCGTTACGTTGTGCAACAACAACATAATCTGGACAAAATAAACCTAATTCGTTATTCGGCAAAAGAAGTCTAATCAACTTAACACTAAGGGTATGTTCTCTTCGGCATAAAACAGCTGAACTGAACTGAATTGAACTGAACTGAATTGAACTGAACTGAATTGAATTGAACTGAACTGAACAGAAATGAATAATGATATGTGAGAGTAAAAGTATTGTCCAGAGCTGAACTGAACTGAACTGAACTGATCTGAGCTGAACTGAACTGAACTGATCTGAGCTGAACTGAACTGAATTAAATTGAATTGAACTGAAAATAAGCTGAGGAAAACATACCCTAAGGGGTTGTTTGGTTCAGTATAAGGAATGGAAAGGGAATGGATAGACATAAAGGAGTCGGAGGGGAATGGCGACAAAAATGATTACCTTTATTGAGTGTTTGGTATAAGCTAAGGAATGGAAATGATGGTAACCATTACCTTCAAGTAATGGATTTTGTGACTTGAGGGTAAGGGGAAGGTAACAAATTGGGGTAATCCATTATCATCAAGTAATGCTAATGGATTGATGAGGGGTTGAACCAAACAAAAAGAAAGAGAGTCTATAATTGATTTCGTTTCTTGAAGTCCAAAAATAGTGAATCAAATTACCCCTAATTAAGATTCCAACACCCTTATAAGTTAGAGCACACACCAAGATGAAAGAGCCCCTAAATAAAAACCAGTATGATTTCCCAAGTTTTGAGGTACCTGTTTGAAACGTTTAAAAAATTTTAACTTATCAATTTCAGTCTTTTTAACCGCATAATATTTTAATTTAGATACTTCCCAAACACCTAAAATTCATTTTAGCACCTAAATGTTGTAGCAGGTCATCGTTTTGGGTACCTTAGATGCTTCTCCAAACATATTCATATTAGGAAAAAAAATCCTTGCATATCAACTATGAGTTTTGTAAGTTAATTATAATTAATGAATTATGATTATCGAAGTCAATAAGTGTAGGAATCTATAAGTACTATAAAGCGAAATTTCATGAATCAAATTCATAAGCACTTAAATCAGGATCACATGCATATACAATTAAGGATCACATACAAGTTTAGAAATAACCTTTGTAGCGTGATTTCCACAAAGCTTGAATAACCCGGATTGAGAATCTCAATGTGATTCCTCTACTTAGTCCACCAACCCAGATCAACACTCCACCAATGCTAGTTGGAAAGGAAGAAAACTTCTTCTTTGTTTTGGAGTAATCACGTGACTTTGAAGAGAGAGAATAGGAGAGAGAAAATAATAAGAGAAACTGATCTATTTTCTTTTCTGCCTAACCCATATATAATAGATTTAGGTCAGAATTCTCTCCTTTTCCCTCTCTTGGCCGGCCACCCTAGGGCCCTCTTGGGCTCTAGGTTTCTTTTGTTGATCCAAGTATAATGTGTGACCTTGTAGGATCCGTTATATTGGCTTCGGGTTTATTTATTTACTAATCCGAAGTTCTATAGCTTTCTCTAGCAAGACGTATAGACGACCCAATATAACGAATTATTATCTCTATAATACGATCCATTATATATTAGTAATTGCATTTAAGTCGAGGACATAAATCCTTCAATCTCCCACTTGTCCGAGACGAGTGTGCAATGTTTTTATTCCTCAAGTCTCTTAATGTCTTAATTTGATAGTATGATCATATTTCTATATCATCCATACTAGCTTTCAAATTATTCCTTGAAATCCGAGTTCAAATGTCAAACAAATGATCATCGAATGATCCATTTGAGCACGGCCATGCATTTTCAATTTTTCACTCTTCAAGGGGCCAAGACACCTATCCTATCTCATATAGGAGGACTTTTCCAATCTTGTAGTAACCAATACTCCCACTCAACTTTTAGCACAACCTGAATGCTGCCTTTATAGTCCCCTTTTACGGCATGACGTTTGACAGTATCAAAGCTATACTAATCATTGGGCTAAGTAATGTTCTACTCATGTCTCAGGAATCTACTAATATAATTTCGAAGTTATAAAACTTCTAAGTAGGTCAAGTTCGACTATGTATCAACTATACATGTCCATATGATTGATTAAACATCTCTATGTTTCCATAGCCCATGAAACGGCGCTATCAATCAATCTTATATGCTAATCCCTTTAATAAGTCATTTATGTCCAGTTTAATGACTTAGATTAGGAACTTTAATATTCTATGAATTCTGTTCACTTATGGTGTTATTCATCAAAAATATTTGACAAAACCATAGAATTCAAGATATATTTTGGACATTTTATTTAATACCAAACCAAAATTAAATAAGACAAAATTTATTATCATAAACATAAATAGCAAAACCATGTCTTTACATTGTAATAAGTTTCTCTAAACCTAGTACAATCTAAAGCCACTCTAACATTTGCTTCAAGCCTATAGCCCTAGCGTGACACTCATGCTTGGGTTGAGGTAGCGGTTTAGTTAGCGGATCAGCCACGTTCTCATCCGTATGAACTTTGCAGATTCTGACATCCTTCCTGTCAACTATCTCTCGAATGAGGTGATACTTCCTCATCACATGTTGGACTTGTTTATGTGACCTTGGCTCTTTTGCTTGCGCAATAGCACCATTGTTGTCACAAAACAACTCAATTCCTTCCAGAACACTAGGTACGATATCCAGCTCTGTCAAGAATTCTTTATCCAAACTGCTTCCTTAGCTGCTTCAACTGCTGCTAAATATTCTGATTCTGTCGTAGAGTCTGCTACAGTGCTTTGCTTTGAGCTCTTCCAGCTCACTGCTCCTCCATTCAGACGAAAGACATACCCTGACTGAGAGCGGTAGTCATCTTTGTCGGTTTGGAAGCTTGCATCCGTGTAACCTTCAACAACCAACTCACTTTGTCCCCCATATACTAAGAACATGCCTTTAGTCCTCCTTAAGTACTTAAGGATGCTCTTAGCTGCAGTCCAGTGTGCTTCTCCTGGATTTGCTTGGAACCTGCTCACATGCTCAAGGCATATGCAACATCAGGTCGAGTATTTATCATGGCATACATGATAGACCCTAGCCGAAGCATAAGGAATGCTACTCATTCGCTTTAACTCATCAGGCTCAGTCGGGCACTGACTCTTGCTAAGCGATATGCCATGTGACATGGGAACGAAACCTCTCTTCGAGTTTTCCATGTTGAACCTTGTAAGAACCTTATCAATATAAGTTTCTTGACTTAGCCCAATCATCCTTCGAGACCTATCTCTATGGATTTTGATTCCCAGTATGTACTCAGCTTCTCCAAGGTCCTTCATAGAGAAACAACTTTTTAACCATTCCTTGACTGACTCAAGCATTGGTATGTCGTTTCCCATGATTAGTATGTCATCTACATACAGAACCAAGAAGACTAAGCTGCTCCCACTAAACTTCTTGTAAACACAAGACTCTTCTTCGCTTTTGATGAAACCAAATTGTTTGATTGCCTCATCAAACGAAGATTCCAGCTCCGAGATGCCTGCTTCAATCCATAAATGGATCTCTGAAGCTTGCAAACCCTTTTAGGATTTTCTGGATCTTCAAAACCTTCAGGTTGTGTCATGTACACATCCTCATTCAAGAACCCATTCAAGAATGCGGTTTTGACATCCATCTGCCAAATTTCGTAATCGAAAATGCAGCAATCGCTAAAAGTATCCGAATTGATTTAAGCATTGCTACTGGAGAAAAGGTCTCATCATAGTCTATACCATGAACTTGTCTGAATCCTTTTGCAACCAGTCTTGCTTTGTAGACATAGACATTTCCATCTTTGTCTGTTTTCAATTTGAACACCCACTTGCATCCAATAGGGTTAACCCCATCAGGCAAGTCAACCAGTGTCCAAACTTTATTCTCAGACATGGAGTCTAACTCGGATTTCATGGCCTCAAGCCATTTCTCAGAGTCTGGGCTCGTCAAAGCTTGTTTGTAGGTAGTAGGTTCTGAATTTTCCAAAATCATAATTTCAGAATTCTCAGTCATTAGGAAATCAACCAACCTTTTGTTTGGAATCCTTGGTCTACTAGACCTACGCGGGGTCTGAGCATCAAGAGAAACGTTCTCTTCAACAGTTTGAAGATTTTCGCTTGATTCAACTTCGAATGGGACGGTAGGAGGTTCATGCGTTGAATACGTTATCTCCTCAACATGACTTTCGTCTTGTTGGGCCGCTCTGTCACTGACATGGTGTGAGCCACGTCCAGTTGTTGCTCATCTCGAATTTCTTCGAGTGTTATTTTACTCCCACTTGTCTTTCTAGAAACAAATTCCTTTTCAAGAAAGACACCATCACGAGCAACAAACACTTTGTTCTCTTGACGGTTATAGAAGTAATAACCCCTTGTCTCTTTTGGATACCCCACAAAGAGACATTTATCTGACTTGGGTGCGAGTTTGTCTGATAGTAACCGCTTTACATAGACCTCGCATCCCCAGATTTTAAGAAAAGACAAGTTTGGAGGTTTTCCATTCCATAACTCATATGGAGTCTTTTCTACAGCCTTTGACGGGCTCCTATTTAGTGTGTGTGCAGCAGTTTCGAGAGCGTATCCCCAAAAAGAAATCGGTAGATCAGCAAGACTCATCATAGATCGAACCATATCTAGTAATGTTCGATTCCTCCTTTCAGATACACCATTTAACTGTGGTGTTCCTGGTGGAGTTAATTGTGAAAGAATTCCACAATCCTTTAGATGATCATCAAACTCTTGGCTCAAATATTCACCACCACGATCGGATCGTAGTGCTTTTATTGTCTTACCAAGTTGATTCTGTACTTCATTTTGGAACTCTTTGAATCTATCAAAAGATTCCGACTTATGTTTCATCAAGTAAATATAGCCATATCTACTCAAATCATCAGTGAAGGTGATGAAGTAATTAAACCCTCCCCTTGCCTTTGTGCTCATAGGACCACATACATCTGTATGTATGAGTCCTAAAAGATCGCTGGCCCTTTCACCTTTTCCAGTAAATGGTGATTTTGTCATCTTACCCATTAAGCATGATTCACATACATCAAATGATTCGAAATCAAATGATGGAATTATACCGTCCTTTTGTAACTTGTGAATGCGCTTTTGGTTTATATGACCCATTCGGCAATGCCAAATATAGGTTAGGTTAGAATCATTTGATTTCTTTTTCTTGCTATCTATGTTATAGACTTGTAATGATTTATCAAGCACATATAAACCATTTATCAAATTAGCTCTGGCATAGAACATATTATTGTAAGAAATGGAACAACATTTGTTCTTTATTTCAAAGCAAAAACCTTCAGAATCCAAAACTGAAACCGAAATTATGTTCTTAGTTATTGTAGGAACGAAATAACAATTATTTAATTCTAAAATAAGCCCAGATGGCAAGTGTAGACTATAGCTCCCGACGGCAAGTGCAGCAACTCGTGCTCCATTTCCAACGCGTAGCTCTACCTCGCCTTTTGCCAACTTCCTACTTCTTTTTAGTCCCTGCACATCATTAACTATGTGAGAACCACAACCGGTATCAAATACCCATAAAGAAGTAGAAGTCAAATTGATTTCTATAACATATATACCTGAAGTAGAAGCCCCAGACTTCTTTATTTCCTCCAAGTATATCGGGCAGTTCCTCTTCCAGTGTCCAATCTTGTGACAGTGGAAGCACTTGCTTTCCGCAGCAACCTTGGCTTGGCGGTTGGCTTAGGTTTTTCAGCGACAGTGGCAACTTGCTTGCCTTTGTCCTTCTTTCCTGCCCATTTCTTTTTGAAACCCTTTCCCTTTTGAACCAACAGAACCTCTTTCTTTGGTTCAACCTTAGGGATGTTCCTTTCAGCATTGACCAACAATCCATGCAGCTCTTGCAAAGTCTTTTCAGACTCATTCATATTGTAGGTCATTCTGAACTGATTAAAACTTTCAGGTAGTGAGTGGAGAATGATGTCAGTAGCCAACTCGAGCCTATAAGGGAACCCAAGTCTTTCCATGTTTTGAAAAGACCCATCATTTCGAACACATGGGGGCCAACAGCTTGACCCGGCTTCAAGTGACATTCAAGGATCTCCCTGTTAGTCTCATACCGCTCAACTCGGGCCTGAGTTTTAAACATGGCCCGCAGCTCTTGCATGATCGTGTAGGCATCCTTGGTTTCGAACCTCTTTTGGAGGTTCGGCTCCATGGCTGCTACCATCAAACAAGTGATTGGTATAGACTTATCACTAGCCTGTTTTGCACGACGTTTTTCAGCGTCAGTTGATTCATCAGTTATTACAGGAAGCGGGGTATCTAAGACGTCCTCTCGACCCTCAAACCTCAGAACGAGTCTTAAGGTCCTTTCCCAATTAAGGAAATTTTCACCATTCAGTCTGTCCTTTTCCAGAAAAGGACGAATGTTGAAACCGGATTGTTGTTGTTGTTATTAGACATGATATCTACAGACAGAAAAATAAGGCAAAGTTCAATTTTATGTTTATAAAGCAACCTAAAACATGTAAAAGGTTTCTAGGTTGACCACCTATTCAAAATTAAAGTCCCCTATGAATAAGTGTTTTACAAGATCCTATCAACATGTAACACTAAGCAGACGGAGGCCTTATCTTAACGTTACATTATCAAGGTAAGTAAACTCTTTTACTAATTATAACACTTTATAACTCTTGTTTAGATGGATAAACATCGCATGTTTAACTATCTCTTGCTTCAAAATTCAAAACGCTTTTGATAATTTTGTTAAGGACAACCAAACTAAGTTGTAAAATTCGCAATTTTACCTTATATCCCAAAATTAATGATAACACCCTGCGGAGGCATGACCTATTACTATTAATTAAGGGTTTATAAGTACTTTATGTTTGGAAAAGCAAACCTTAATATTTACGGGGCCTAAGTTTATTATGTTGTTATGAATTAGTGAACTCTAGCGCATCAATAAACAACATACAATAAACTTATAAGCATTTTAAAATAATAAAATGCGAAAATAAAATGATCTAGTATGGCCCCTAATCCTAAGAACTAAGCATCAACGGCTCCTTCTTGGACTCTTCATGGATCTCCATCCACTTTTCCATGGGCCTTCTCTTGATGAGCTCTTCTTTGGATTACATAAGTATCAAAAATAATTTAATAATAACTAAATTAAATAAATTACAAAAATACTTAACGATACGCAGATCGTATTTAAAATTACAAGAATACATAACGATACGCAGATCGTATTTTCTATCTTAATTTGGGCCATACTAGTCATACATAGCAAATATATCATAATATAAAAGCCACATAATAATATCATATATTATACTTGCCAATCAATTAAAATATCAAATATTCTTAATTAAAGCAAGAAGATAAAATTTTAAGTAATATCTAATCACCTAAAGATTCTATCCCTTAAAACTAGCCTAATTAATTTTAATTAGATTAAAAAATCAGATTATGGATTGAAATTTATGACCAAGTCAATAATTAACATAATTGAAATTACTTATCTTTCTCAAAATTCTGTTTTCAAAATTAAAGCTTCCAAAATAAAATAAAAAAAATCTGTTGCTGCTGCCTTGATGTTTAGGCACGTTTTCCTTAAGCAAAAAAAAATATATATATATTTTATTTATTTATTTTTTTAAACTGAAGAACGGTGAACTTAGTTCACGTTATTAGCCAAACGACGCAACACCCAGCGACTACCGGCGACCTTCAGGCAGCCTCACTGGCGACCTTCAGGCCACCTCACCGGCGACTCGCCGTTCTTTCGCGAACCGACCCAGACGCCGGCATCCAGCAACTGCAGCGAGCAGCACTGCTTCGCACGTCAAACGTGTGTCGTGCTGCCGCCACGACCCCTATCCGACGCGACTGCTGGTGGCTAGCCTCGCGTCGCCCTTCCCCGAGATCTCGCCGGCAGACCACAGACACCGGAGCAGCCACTGCTCCTGTTCTTTCTTCCTTCAATTTTCTGTTTTTCAAATCTTTTTCTTTTCTTTTCTTGAAGGATATTAAAATATACAACCTTTTGTAAATTTAATTAGGTGATCTTGATTAAATTAAACATAACTCTTTATGCTTAATACAGAAAATTAAATTTAAAATCTCTATTTTAATTAATTTTCAGATTATTCATATAATTAATCACTAATTCATACAAAACACCTTTTATATGAATTTATTTTCATACATAAACGATTTTAAACATGAAAATTAGATTAATGACATGAAGTTATTTTTCGAAATTTAGGTATTTAAAATCAGATTTTAAAATTTCGAATATAGGGTTTTTAGGGTGAATTTTCGGCTAATATAGATTGAGAAAGCAAGTTAACTCTTTTTAATCAATTTCAATTAGTTATTCAATCCATAATTTAATTCCTCCCCTTAATCAAATTAAAATTAATCATACATAAACTAAACTTTATGACCAAAAATCTATATGCAAGAGGCTAAAAACTGATACCACTGTCGGAATCTACAAGTACTATAAAGCGGAATTTCATGAATCAAATTCATAAGCACTTAAATTAGGATCTAAGGATCACATACAAGTTTAGAAATAACCTTTGTAGCGTGATTTCCACAAAGCTTGAATAACCCGGATTGAGAATCTCAGATGTGATTCCTCTACTTAGTCCACCAACCCAGATCAACACTCCACCAATGCTAGTTGGAAAGGAAGAAAACTTCTTCTTTGTTTATGGAGTATCACGTGACTTTGGAAGAGAGAGAATAGGAGAGAGAAAATAATAAGAGACAACTGATGTATTTTCTTTTCTGCCTAACCCCATATATATAGATATATTTAGGTCAGAATTCTCTCCTTTTCCCCTCTCTTGGCCGGCCACCCTAGGGCCCTCTTGGGCTCTAGGTTTCTTTTGTTGATCCAAGTTTAATGTGTGACCTTGTAGGATCCGTTACATTGGGCTTCGGGTTTATTTATTTACTAATCCGAAGTTCTATAGCTTTCTCTAGCAAGACGTATAGACGACCCAGTATAACGAACTTATTATCTCTATAATACGATCCATTATATATTAGTAATTGCATTTAAGTCGAGGACATAAATCCTTCAATAAGGTCAATGCATTTGATTTCTAGCCATGAAAACTCTACATTATCTCTCCTCTTTTTATATTTTCTTGCTCTCAAGTAATTAGTTGTGGCCCGATCACTATCTTGTGTGATTCTTGATGTATCATATTATATATAATTTTTAAGTGCATTTTGAAGCATTCAAGTTCATTTATAGGTTCATTGTTGCATCATATAATAAAATCATATTATTCTACTTATATTTGGTATATATTTTCGTATATATACTTGATGAATTTAAGGTCTCGAGAGTATTTTGGAGTATAATTAGATAAGCTTGAACATTAAGAGCATTTGAAAGAAAAGTTGGATTGAATAAAGACCGCATTGGCTATCTTTGAGTATGTGTTTGCGCAAAAGTATAGCGGAGAATAATTAGATTAATGTGGAAAGGGAGCTATGTCTATTCTTTTGACCAGGGGTGCCGCATGAGGACTCCTAGGTGGTACTTGCTCTCCCAATATTTAAAAAAATTGAGTTTAAAAATATGTTAATATTAAAAAAAAGGGTGAGAAATGACTAGAGATTAGAGAAGTAGAGAGAGAGAAAAAAAAAAGTAAAAACTAAAAGCCGATAAATCATCTAATGTGCGATTAGAGACAGAGAGTAAGTGACAACTTTCTTATTTGCAATGAGGCGACTGATGACAATAAATATTTAACTTTGTCTAAAATGTTATATATTGGATTTAAGTTAATTACTTAAATGTTACTTTGGCCTATTGTTGTAAGCTTTTCTAACGGAATTTTTTCAAGCATTATTGCTATTAATTATGGTGTTGATCTTAAACTTCATTTACATGGTATTTTTGTCATAACTTTATAGTGAACAAACTTTCCCTATAATGTTATTGCTAATAATTTTCTGAACATGCAGATGACATATCGATGTAGAGGTGGACTCAATGGAAGAGGTAGTATCATAAGGGGGATTCCTCGTAAACTCCTTTTTAGGGTATGTTCACCCCACAACAATATCTTAGCTTATAGTTTTAGCTTTTTGCTTCTTATTGATATTGCAAGTTCTTGTATGTTAACAAACACAATAGAAGGAATATTCATGGGATCCATCAGTTGATAAGTTAGTGAAGGAAAATTGGAAGTTAAATTAAATTGAGTAGACGACGGCTTACGCATGTCGTTTCAAAACTTGTTAACCAAGCTGATTATAGATTAAAGTGGTGCCCTCCAAGCTTGATAGAAGTGTTGAAGAAAGTTAAGGAAATTGCAGCAATGTTCTGCAAACAAAAAGAATAGCAAATAAGGATTGACAAAACATATTCAAGGATCCATCTCAACAGTGGTATTATATATTGACAAACAAAGTGGCGAGTTCTTAGACAACTATCTATTTTGTAATTGATGCATCTTCTCAATGGCTTTTTTTAACAATAATTCAAACTTCAAGCTCGTTCGATTCTATATGTTTGAAGACAAATGAGAAGTATATGAAGTTTTCAAGAGAGCCCACACAAAAAAGGATCGATCTGTTGTCGATTATCAATTGGCGTCCTTTTAGGTAAGTCTTTTTCCTTTAGTTTTACTTGAAATATATGTTAGAAAAGTAACGACTACGAACTTGTTTATATACTACCTCTTCCATATATATATAGAAAATATTCTTTTAAAATGTTTCAAGAGCTCTCTTTCATTTGATAATTTTTGATATATTACTGGTATTTAGTTTGTCGTTGGGATTCTGTTGCTTTTAGAGCTTATTGATATATATATATATATTGTTTATGCCAAATTCTGATCAGGCAGAACTTAGCTGAGGATCTACAGCTAATGCAAATGCAGCTAGGAACAATAAAAGAAGCTAGCTACGAAATTAAAGAAATGCGAAGAAGAGACAAAGACACCAAGAAATGGTGACGCGGAAAACCCCAAGAAAAAGGGTAAAAACCGCGGGTGGAATTGAGTCCACCAATCCACTATGTGAGAGAGTTACAACTTAAAGCTAGCAGCTAGCTGCTTGTACTAGATACACTTGCGAATATTGTAAATGTAGAAGAGAAAGTATGAATGTAAAAGCAATGTAAAGACTTATGTTTTTCAGAGTGTTTTCCCTTCTATATATATACTAATACACTTTTTGAACGTTATTCCCCCCATTTGAACGTTGCATAACAAACCCCCTAAGAAGGTGCCATAACTCCTAAAATCAAGGGAGATTTTCTCTTCTGCTTGCCAACTGCTTCATCCTATTTCTTTGGCATAACGGCACTACTTGACTTGGTCTTGGTCAGTATCCAATGTTTTCCCAACCGGATTATCTTACATACTTCGTATCTGCCTGCTTTAGCTGTTACCTGATGCCTTCTAGCTGCCGTAAACACTCCACTTGCAGAGTTCAGCTTAGGAAAATATTTAGGACATAACATATATATATACATAACATATATATATACATATACATATATATATACATATATATATATATATATATTATATATATAATATATATATATATATATATACACATGTGTATATGTATATATACATGTGTATATGTATATATACATGTGTATATATATATATATATATATATATACATATATATGTGTGTGTGCGCGCGCGCGCGCGTGTGCGTGTGCGTGTGCGTGTGCGTGTGCGTGTGTGGGGCTTGAGTTGCAAAGGTGGTTAATATTTTGAGTACATTGAGGACTGACATACTAGTTTACTATCTGCCATATGATAAGGGGTATCTATGCTGTGCAGTTTGCTGAAATATTTGAAGTGACAATGGATACAAAAATTATAATTTGCACTTCTTGGTATTGTTTTTTTGGAGACAGACAATATTTTAATTTTTTTGGAGCTAGAGGTAGCTAAGGTTTTATTTGTTGCTTATTTAGGGCTAATTTACTCAATCATGAATTCATGATATTGTTTTCTATTTTGGTTGCCTACCTGCCTACTGTTTGGGCATTTTATATGATGAGGCTAGTGAAACTTTTTTTGCTTCACTAAGGAGAAGATTGGGAATGGAAATGTTGAGTTATTAACTATATTTTAGATCTTATTTATCAACATGTTTAAATTAGTAGATTGTTCCCACTAATGATGGAAATGAATTTCTTTCTATATTGGCAGATTTTCATAGTTATCAAACATATTGTAACACATAAAAACACATAAAAACACACTATACCATTCAAAACGATACTATATCAAAAGTGACAATACAATATTAATCTTTCATAATAGGTTCAATTATATAGTAATTGAATAAACATGAAATTGAAGGAGTTTTGCTTGGTCAAGTAAGACCAACTTTGGATGATATCCATGCGCTATGTTGTCTGAATGCTGCTATAGTAGGGTTCACTATTAGCAAATCCAAAAACTGCAAAAAAGAGGAGACATCAGTGGTCCATCAGAAGTACAATGCCCGCTTTGCTCAATGAAAAAACCAGAAGAGAATAATAACAGAAGATAACACTTCAAAAAAGGGAAACATTATCTGCAGCAGTTGAATTAGCCCTAGTGTGAAATTTGCCCTAAACAATTTGGCGTCCACCGTGGGGCTGATAATTAAAAAGCAATCCTAACTCTCAATTAACCTGTCACACACCAGCATGTCTGAAATCAACGTAACCGAATCGCCTGTTACCCCTGAGTGGCCCGTCAATGTGCCAGGGCAAGAAGCCATGGATCAAATCATGGGAGCCATTGACAAAATGAAACAGTCTCTTAGAGGCAAGATTGCCGCGCAAGGCTCCCAATTCAAGGAAGAGACTGAGGAGCTCCGTTCCCAAATGCTTTCCAACGCGTTTCACGCATCCAACTCTTGCACGCAACGCCAAAGTGATATTGGCAATGTCGTCAGGCAAATTGACATGGAAGATCCCATCTATGAAGATGACGAGGACACCATGCTAGATAAAGGAGTGCTAGCTGCCAGCAAATATCCTATCTTAAACCGCCAAAATGCCTATAAGTGGATCTCCCCGTTTGAAGAAGATGCTAGCATGTTGGTAGATCAGCCGCCTCAGAAGGAGCCACCATCCAAAGCAGTCGCGAAGCACCATCACCCAGTGCAAAATGCCCGAAACAAGCAACTTGTGCCCAGCATGTGCCGAAAGTTGCACCCTTAGCTGTCATCGCAGATCCCATATACGAGCGCCTTAGGCAGGTGGAAGAGATGATCCTCAAGATTCCTGGAGTACCAAGACCCGTCGGAAGGCTGCCTTGACCAGCTATGCCGAATCACCGTTTGCAGGTGTCATTGCCTTGGTTGAGATTCCAAAGCGCTTCATTATTCCTGCCATGAAGTTGTACGACGGAACGACGGATCCTAGCGAGCATGTCGCCCAATATAAGCAAAGGATGATCACCATAATAGTCCCTCGTGAGATGCGCGAAGCTTGCATGTGCAAGGGCTTTGGCGTGGGTTAACTTTATCAGGTTCTGCTCTTCAATGGTTCATTAATCTACCTAATGGTGAAATTTTGACTTTTGCAAGTTTGGTAGACATGTTCAATCTCCAGTTCACCATCAGTAGACGCCTGGAAAAGTAAACCACCGATTTTTACCATGTCCTACAAAGGTATGGCGAACCGCTGCGAGACTATCTCAACAGATTCAACTGTGAAAAATCTCCATTCTAAGATGCGATGCCCCCACTGTTGTCGAAGCTTTCCGGAGAGGTTTTCTAGAAGAACCAGAGTTATATAAGGAGCTAAATAAATATCCTTGCCCAACCTTCGAAGACGCCCAGGCAAAGGCCCTTGCGCAAATCAGATTCGATGAAGATGTTGATACCAGACTAGGTGCAGTAGAATTGGATCGAGGCAGCAGAAAGGCCCCAAGCAACAACAATCGCAGGACAACCGGTATAAACCATATCACAAGATCTTGTGCAAAGTTTCAATGTCGTAAATTCAAATCATCCTCCAACAATCCGAGAATACAACTTCAATGTCAGTCCCGCACGACTAGTTAGCAGCATTGGCAAGTAAAGAGATGTAGTCAGATGCGCCAAGAAATCACACAAGCCCTCAAACAAAAAAAAAAATCAAGATGGTGCGACTTCCATGCCGATATTGGTCATACAATAGACAAATGCATTTCTCTCATAAGGGAAGTTTCCCATCTGCTCAGGAAAGGATTCTTAAAGGATCTCATGACCGACAAAGCCAAAGCAACTATGCGGCACAAAGCGTCAACTTCGGAAAGGTCGATAGCTCCCCCGCAGCCCTCTAGAATTGTTAATCTTACTTCAGGTGGTACAGAGGTGTGCGGCCTAACATATGCAGCTGCAAAGCGTCATGCTAAGGAGAGCACCATGGAGAAAATTTGTCGGCACGTGTAGAAAAGCAAAGGGAGATTGCATGCCCATATCATTCAATGAAGAAGATTCCGCTGATTTAGCAGAACCGCACCATGATGGACTCCTCATCTCACTCACAATTGGAAATTTCCTTCTAAGAAGAGTGCTCGTGGATAATGGCAGTTCAGCAAACATCGTCATGCTAGATGCGCTCAAAGATACCGTGCTTGTAGGATTCAGTGTCATCACCAAAAATCTACCGTGCTCATAGGATTCAGCGACGAGGCCAAGCATACACTTGGCAATATCACTTTGCCCACTTATGCACAAGGCGTCAACATTTAGGTAAAATTCCTAGTAATTGATTGTCTATCGTCTTACAATGTCATTGTTGGCAGGCCTTGGATTCATGACATGAAGGCGATGTCATCCACCCATCACCAAACCATTAAGCTCCCCACCAAATGGGGAGTGCAAGAGATAAAAGGTGATCAAAAGTTGGCAAAGGAATGCTAGAAAACAGATTTGAAGCCTTCCACAACCCGTAAGATGCCTAAATAGCAATTACAGCAATGACGGACCATTGAAGAATATGCTAAACCAGAGGCTGAGCTAATTGACGAAATCATCCTTGATCAGTACTATTGAGATCACCGTCTTGCGAAAATACCCCGACTGGCTTGCGAATGTGGTAGTAGTGCCAAAGAAGAATGGAAAATGGCGAGTTTGCATTGACTTCACATATCTCAATAACGCTTGCCCGAAGGATCCATTCCCATTGCCTCACAATGACGTCATGCATGGTGGACGCAACTGCTGGCCACGAGATGCTTACCTTTATGGACGCATTTTGCAGGTACAAACAAATTCTCATGCACCCCGAAGATCAAGAAAAAACGACATTTATCAAAGATCGAGGCATCTATTGTTACAAAGTAATGTTGTTTGGGGTGAAGAATGATGGCGCAACTTATCAAAGGTTAGTACTTCCTCCGTTTCGTTTTAAATGCAACAAAGAGGTATTATTTGTGAGATATAAAATGGAAAATTTGTCAGAAACCACCTTTTATAATCACTTTTTTGTGAGAAACCACCGTTTAAAAAAATTTGGTTAATTAGCCACCTTTTTTGTTCTTCTTTTTCTTGGAAGCCACCACTTGCCGGAATCTGGCATTGACTTCGATTTTCCGGCGTTGACCATAAGATTTTCGCCATTCTTTCCCCTTTATCTTTCTCCCCCCTCCCCCCTCGCATCCCCGACAACCCACCTTCCCTCTCGCATCCCCCGGCAACCCCCCTCCTCCCTCGTAACCCGCCGGCAAACACCCCCCCCACGACCATCCCCACCCTCCCAGCCCTAATCCCATCTCCTCCCTCGCATCCCCCGACATCTCAGGTGGAAGAAATGGCGAAAATCTGGAAAAAATAGTGAAAATCTGATGGTCAACGCCGGAAAATCAAGGTCAACGCCGGATTCCGACAAGTGGTGGCTTCCAACAAAAAAAAGAACCAAAAAGGTGGCTAATTAACCAAATTTTTTTAAAAGGTGGTTTCTCACAAAAAAGTGATAATAGAAGGTGGTTTCTGACAAATTTTCCGATATAAAATATACATTTGTTGCATTTAAAATGAAATGGAGGAAGTATATAAACTGTTTGAAAAACAGATTAGGGACACCATAGAGGTATACATTGATGACATGCTGGTCAAATCTAAAAAAGTCGGTGATCGCATTCAATATCTTGAAGAAGCATTTGAAATCCTGAGGCACTGCCAAATGCAACTAAATCCCAACAAATATTCATTCGGCATCAACTCCGCCAAGTTCCTGGGGTATGTTGCCACCCAGAGAGGCATTTAAGCAAGTCCAGAGCAGATTAAGGCAATTTTGAACTTGCAACCCCCAAGATACGTCAAAGATGTGTAGAAACTAACCGGACGAGTCGCAGCGCTTAACAGATTTATATCCAAGTCGTCGGACAGATGCAAACTATTCTATGATGTACTAAGGAAGAAGAAGTTCGAATGGACCTGCCAGCATGAAGAAGTGTTTCAAAACTTGAAGACTTACATGATGACACCATCACTCCCCGCAAAGCCCAAGGACAAAGAAGAATTGCAACTTCATCTAGCCGTGGCACATGTAACTGTAAGTGTCGTTTTGGTAAGAGAAAAAGATGGAATTCAATCTCCCATATACTAGCGACTTCCTATTAATTGTTAATCAATCTAATGGATCCTATGCATCAAAAGATCATAATATGGCAAAATACTTGGACATAGCTAAGTGTTGCCAGCAAGTTCGATGAGTTTATCATAAAGCAAATACCAAGGGAGCAAACCGTCGAAGCAGACGCCTTGGCCAACATAGGCTCGGTTTCAGCAGCACTCAAATTGAGCAACATTCCTATTGTGCACATCATGCAACCAATAATAGACATGCTTTAAATAAATGAAACCAGCACTGAAGTTGCTTGTGAAGACACCAATTGGACAGAAGAGTACACTCGGTGGCAAAAAGAAGGCATCTTACCCCAGCAACTCGAAGATCCACAAACCTTCAAGGTAAAAACATCCCACTTCATCTTCATCGATAACATACAATTTCACAAGTCAGTGGCAGGTCCCTACTTAAGATGCCTCAAAAAAACAAGATGTACCTGTTGTCTTGCGCGAACTGCATGATGGCGAATGCGGCAACCACGCTGGAGGAAGAAGTCTATCCAATAAAGCACTCAGGATGGGCTATTTCTGGCCCAATATGAGGAAATATGCTATGGAATATGCTAAGGAAATGCGATGCCTGCCAAAAACATGATGCGGTCTAAGATCAACATGCCGAGTAACTTCACCTAATCTTGGCACCTTGGCCATTCATGAAATGGGAAATGGATATCGTTGGCAAACGTCCGCAAGTTTCAGGGCAACGAGTGTTCATGCTAGCCATGATAGATTACTTCTCCAAATGGATGAAGCAAAAGCATACTGAAACGTTACCGACTAATGTAATATATTTCATCAAACGCAACATATTATGCATGTAACACCCCCAAATTTCTCTCTTTTTGAAGAATATATTTTAATATAAAACACTTGAGAAACTTGAGAGTATTACCGCCACGTGATAACGTTAAAGGCTAAAACTACTAACTACTAACTTAACAATGCAGCGGAATTAATAAAAATAACTTCTCTTTATTGATAAATAAAAATTTATTGTTTCAACTATGACAAAGGGAAATAAAAAAAACAATGACTACTAAACTAAGCTATGTAGTACTCCTCACTAGCTCCCCATATGTAGTATGCATCAATCAACCTGAAAAATCTGCTCACCAAAAGGATCATCACAGGGACAAAGCCATAAAACAAACAAAACAAAAGGCGTGTCAGTAAAAATATTGAGTACATGTATATGCGGAAATTTAAACACTTTACTAAACATTCAAAATACTCATATAAACCTTCCTTGGATATTTGAAATAACTTGTATAAATTCCTTGGATACTTGTATAATATAAAGTATATAACTTTGATAAAACTCCTTTTCCTTGCCTAGGTACCTTTCCTAAAGTGTGCACACCCCCCAAGTTTAGTATTCCTTAACGAGTCTATCACGAGGGGAACTACCTTGTCCACATGACTTATACAAAAAGTACATGGGTAAATAATATAATAGCTACCGTTCTTGTTAGTAAATAACAAGCCGTGGCCTCTTTATAAATTGTGATCATAAAAGATCATATAACTAATAAAAATATTTCGGAAATAATCCTCCTTTATAAGAATAGTAATTCTTTTATAAAACTTTAGCCATATAAAGGCATGTAAAATATATAACTTGTTCATGAAATAATCTTGAAACTTTTAATTATATAGATAAAACTATACTAATAATATTTCATAAGGTACGACACTACTAATGATAAAGTAAATATTGACGACAATTAAAAGTCATGCAAATTCCATGAGAAATCAACATAGTAGTGACATTATACACACTAACTTGAATTATGACAAATTCATAAAAAGCTTAAAAACCCCTTGGTAGAAGTGAACATGCAATTAACTAAAGTCAAAGCATCTACTGGTGAGTTTGATCAAAGTACTGAGAGTTATGGAAGACTATTCGCATAATACCATGTAAATGACGGTCCTACTCATGCGCAAATAATAATAAAGCCATAACTTATCTTCGACTAAGTTGTAAATTCTTTTGGGTCAAACATCACATAATTAGCATGAATTTACTGCTTTAAGTTAAGCTCATAAAACCTTCGTAACAATTTCAACCTATTCAGGCTAAGCTCATATTGTTAATAATGAAACCGTAAGACATGTAATTTAATTCAAAATAACACCCTAGAAACATGATACTACGCATGCAGAACAATATTTAAAGATCTACATATACACGCACCTTTAATAATAATAAACTAGGGAGAAAAATAGAGAAGGTAGGCTAAGAGGGAGAGAGAGTTTAAACTTGAGAAAAGAGATTTATTCCTCAAATTTGGTGTGAAGAATATGATGGGTAGAGACCCCTATTTATACTGGTTGGGTAAATAGGATAAGAATAGGAATAAGAACTAAAAGATAGATTCTTGAGAAAAGATAATTACTTTAGGTAGGATAAACACTTTTTTATGATAATATAGCTAGAGTAGAGGAATATTCCACAAGATAAATAGTCTAGATGCTAATTAACCAAAAGATAAAATAAACAAATTAACAAATTAACCCAAAAGATAAAACAACCAAGTTATCACAACTTACTCCACGCTGTGCGTGAGTTTGATAAAGTGATTTAATTTTATTTATTTATTTTTCTCTCTTTTTTTCTTTTATAAACCTTTTGTAAATCCTTTTTGAAATTTCTTTTTAAATTATCTTCTAACTACTTGGATTACAATTTGTAAACTTAAGCCCAATATATAACTTGGGCTAGAATTTATTTGAAAATCCCATAATTTAATATAAAAGCCTATTTAAAACCTTATAATTAATAAAAGCCTTTTTAGTATATAAAACCTTTTAAAAGATATAACTAATAACTTACTAAAAAATACGGAGTATTACAGACTACCCCCCTTAAAAGAAGTTTCGTCCTCGAAACTTAAAGCAAGCAATGCAAAAGACAAAGCAAGTAAGACACATATACCACCAACTTCCTATAAAAGTAAGTTGATTCACATAATAACTCATAAAATATGCTAAACAATATGGTTCTAAGTCAAACGCGCGAAACTCTATCGTATTCTACCCCCCTTAAAAGGAGTAAAGCCCTCGTAACTCTACTACTAACCTTCTGCAAACAACTCTGGATATTTCTTTCGCATGTCAGCCTCTGCTTCCCATGTTGCTTCTTCAAACTTATGATTAGACCAGAGCACCTTAACAATTTTAACATCTTTGTTTCGGGTACTTCTAACCTTACTGTCTAAAATCTTAATTGGCCTTTCTTCATAGGACAAGTTCTCATCAATTTGAACTGTTTCAGGCTGCAACACATGCGATTTATCTGGAATATACCGTCTCAACTGAGATATATGGAACACATTATGAACACGGCTTAATTCAGTGGGTAGGGCTAGCCTATAGGCCACTTTTCCAACTCTATCCAATATTTCATATGGGCCTATAAACTTAGGGCTTAGCTTCCCTTTCTTTCCAAACCTCATCACACCCTTCATTGGTGATACTTTCAAAAGCACTTTTCCGCCCACTTCATATTCTTCTTCCCTACGCTTCAGATCAGCATAGCTTTTTTGACGATCTTGGGCTGCCTTAATCTTTCCTTAGATCATCTTAACCTGTTGCACGGTCTCTTCAATCAATTCAGGCCCAAGTACAACTATTTCACTTATATCGTTCCAACATAACGGGCTTCTACACTTCCTACCATACAAAGCCTCGAATGGTGCCATGCCTATACTTGAATGATAATTGTTGTTGTAGGAGAACTCTATCAAATCGAGATGATCTTCCCATGAACCCTGATATTCCATGACACAAGCTCTTAACATATCTTCTAAGGTTTGTATGGTCCTTTCAGTCTGACCATTAGTGGCTGGGTGAAAAGCAGTACTCATCAATAGCTTCGAACCAAAGGCTTGTTATAGCTTCTGCCAGAAGTTAGACAAAAATCTAGAATCTTGATCAGACACAATATCTTTCGGTACTCCATGTATTCTCAATACATGCTTGATGTAGGCCTTAGCTAGTTGGTCCATCGACCATGTTGCCTTCATACGTATGAACACTGCAGACTTGGTCAACCTATCGACAATTACCCATATCGTATCATTCCCAGATTTACCCTTAGGTAAAGCAACAACGAAATCCATCGAAATAGAATCCCACTTCCATCCTGGCACATCTAAAGGTTGGACTTTTCCTTGGGGTCTTTTATGTTCACTCTTCACCTTTTGACATGTTAAGCATTTGGAAACAAATTCCGCTATGTCCAACTTCATACGAGCCCACCAGAAATTCTTCTTTAAATCCTTATACAACTTATCACTCCCTGGGTGCATCGAATATGGAGAATTATGGCCTTCTTCCATGATTTTCAATTTCAAATCTTCACAAGCTTCGGGTATACACCACCTTCCTTCCATTCTTAAACTTCCATCTTCATGAATTTCAAAGTCTCCAGCGTGACCCTCCCTCACCTTTTCTTTTATCTTTTCCATCTTTTCATCTTTTAATTGAGCTTCCCTAATTTGATCAAACATCGAGGGTTGGCTGGTCAATGCACTAAACATTTTCTCTACTTCTCCATATTGCATAACTTCAAGATTCATCTTCTGAAAGTCTAAACACAGTTGATCTGCTACCACCATAGTGCTTAAGGTATGACTTGTCTTCCTACTTAAGGCATCTGCCACTACATTGGCTTTCCCTACATGGTATTGGATATCCAAATCGTAGTCTTTTATGAATTCTAACCATCTCCTTTTCCTCATATTCAAATCCTTTTGGGTGAAAATGTATTTCAAACTCTTGTGATCTGTGTATATCTTACATGTCACCCCATACAAGTAATGATGCCAAATCTTTAAAGCAAAGACTATTGCGGCCAACTCTAGGTCATGAGTAGGGTAGTTGACTTCATATGGCTTCAGTTGCCTTGATGCATACACAATGACTCTTCTATTTTGCATTAAAACACACCCTAGACCATGTTTAGATGCATCACTATATACTTCATAAGTATCACTCCCATCAGGCAAGGATAACACATGGGCTGAGGTTAGTCTTTCCTTTAGGATGGTGAAGGCTTTCTCACATTCTGGGCTCCAAATAAACTTGGACTCTTTCTTCATAAGGTTGGTCATTGGTCGGGCTATTTTTGAGAAATCCTTAACAAAACGTCTGTAATAACCTGCCAGACCTAGAAAACTTCTTATATCAGTCACATTCTTTAGAGTAGGCCATTCACTAACGGCTTCAATCTTTGCTGGATCAACAACAACACCCTCCTTAGAAATGACGAGGCCTAGAAATACCACTTTTTCCAACCAAAACTCACACTTCGAAAACTTCGCATACAATTGCTTCTGTTGGAGGGTTGACAAAATTATTTGGAGGTGTTTCTCATGCTCTTCTTTATTCTTAGAGTAAACCAATATATCATCTATAAATACTACCACAAATTGGTCTAAGTATGGCTTAAAAATTCTATGCATGAGATCCATAAATACTGCTGGCGCATAAGTCAATCCAAAAGGCATTACTGTAAACTCATAATGACCATAACGCGTCCTAAAATCGATCTTAGCAATGTCCTTATCAGCAATTCTTAACTGATGATACCCTGACCTTAAATCAATCTTAGAGAAAATTCCAGCTCCTTTCAGTTGGTCAAACAAATCATCGATCCTTGGGAGAGGATACTTATTCTTGATGGTTACTTGGTTCAACTCACGGTAGTCGATGCACAACCTTAGACTACCATCCTTCTTCTTTACAAACAAGACAAGCGTACCCCATGGGGATACACTAGGTCTTACGTATCCCTTCTCTAATAACTCTTCTAATTGGGTCTTAAGCTCATTCATTTTAGCTGGAGCCATACGATATGCTGCTTTAGATATTGGGCCAGTTCCAGGCATTAGGTCTATGGTGAACTCCACCTCCCTTATTGGAGGCATCCCAGGGATTTCTTCTGGAAAGACATCCAGAAATTCATTAACTACAGGAATATTCTCCATCTTCTCTCCTTCTACTCCCAACTTTTGTATACTACACAAGTACAGTGGATACCCCTTTCTTATACAGTTCTTGAGTTGCATAGCAGAAATCATTCTTGGACTGGGCTTCTAACTGATTTTTCTATAGGTCACTTTGACTCCTTTTGGGCCTTTCAACATCACTTTTTGGGCTCTGCAGTCTATTTGGGCTTTGAATCTTCCCAACCAATCCATTCCCATAACAACATCTAGGTCATCTAACTCGAATTCAATTAAGTCTGAAGGAAACTCTACCCCTGCTATGGTCACTAAGACATCTCTATATAGCTTAGAAACGTTAATGACATCTCCAGAAGGTATGACTATATCCATGCTTATAAGTTCGGGTTTTCCCAACTTAAGTTTCTTCACTAAGGTTTTGGAAATAAAAGAGTGAGAAGCTCCTGAATCAAATAAAATCTTAACTGGAATAGAAGAGATTAAGAAAGTACCAGTCACTACGCCCGCAGTCGTTTCAGCCTCACGATTGCTCATGACAAACACTCGACCTTGATTATTTGTCTTAGCCTGATTGTCTCCTCCGTTCCCATTCTTAGGAGGAACACGATTATGGTCACTGATTGCTGTTGGAGTCCTTTGTTCCCATTACCTCCCTGATTCTGGGTCGGCTTAGGATTTGCTGATGTTGAGTCTTTCTGGAAGCACTGATATTCTCTATGGCCTAACTTGTTACAGATCCTACAAGTTACCAGATTTCCTTCACAGTCCTTCCCTGGGTGGTTTCTTGGACATCTTTTGCAGTAGTAGACTCTCTTGGACTTTCCAATTTCAGATTGACTACGATTGTTGTTATTCCCATTACTTTTATCATCCTTTCCTTGCTTGAATCCTCCATTAATCTTTTGACGCTTATCTCCACCTTGGAACCCATTACTAGACCCCTTCCTTTTATCTCCAGGGTTCACTTCCAACTCTCTTCCCTTGATCCCGAATAGATGGGCAGCTCTCCCATACACTTCCTTAAGGCTATCAAAGTTAGCCCCTCCCAATTTCCCTTGAAGGGACAAGGTCAACCCTTGCTCAAATCGTTGAGCCTTCAAAACTTCAGTTGGAACCATTTCAGGTGCAAACCTCATTAACTCTATGAACTTAGAGTAGTATTCATTGACAGTCATGGTCCCCATCCTTAGGTTGGTAAACTCTAGGCACTTCTTTTTCTTTAAGTGAGGTGGGTAAAACTTGGTTCTCAAGGCTTCCTTAAATTGCTCCACCCAAAATCCTCTTGAGTCGTCAAAGACTCCTTCCTTTGGGACCACCATAAATCAGCTTCCTCTCTTAGATAGTATGTAGCATTGTTGATTTTCAACTCATCATCACACCTAACAGCAGTAAACAGTTTATCAAACTCCCTAATCCAGCTCTCAAGACTGGCTGGGTCCTCTTTTCCATCATAGACAGGTGGATTCCTAGAGGCTAATTTCTTAAACACCTCGCCAGCTAGGTCAGGTTCTTGTTGACGGTTCAGTTGAGAAGTCATAGCCTTAGCCAAATTCTTGGTCAGAGAGGTCAACTCCTTAAGAGTTGCTCGAGTTTTGGATCTACTTTCGGGTCTACTGGCCATTTCTTCCTGGGTAAGAAACAAACTACATATTAAGTTATCCTACTAAATTTGTAATTCATACAACAATCATGATTCATAATATGATTGACAAATTGCACATAGCATAAAAAGAACAAACGAGAATTTTATTTATTAATCCTTGAAAAGGAATGGTAACATTTATAAGGAGTAGTAGTCCAATTACAGAACTACTAATTATTAAAGCTACTAAAAACTGCTAATCTAACATTTTCCTAAAATAAAAAATAAAATTAATTTACTAGTAAATAGAATCGGATGGATCTTGATCTCTTGCTTCATCATTGGCTTGGTGTCTAAACCATTCATTGTTGACCCTTGAGTTTTGAAGATGACCTAACCACAAAAGACATAGTATATTTTATTTATGTTGTTGCAAGGTAATTCATGCTCGAGCTAAGAGAATACTTGATTGAAGATTAAAGCGGAGAATTAATCAAGATCGAAGTAAAGATGTTCGAGAGATGAAGAATCAAGCATGGAATGAAGATTAGAATACATTAGGGTATTTATTAATCTTCTTGTTAAGGTTGAGTAAAAGCTTTATTAAGTTCGTGGTGAATTCTCAAAGGAACTTGGTTCTGTTCCCATGAAAGGAACAGACCTGGCACTATAGGAACAAGGCTTAGGAACAAGACTTAAAATTAGGGAACAAGACTTAAAACTAATTTAGGAACTCTAAGTGACTAATATTGTGCGCCTAAGTAATTGTGCCCAATATAGTTGTTAGAGTTTTTAGGGATATTTGACTAAGATCCATATTTTAGGAAGTTAGTTTAAGTTTGTTAGGAAAAGATTTTAAAAAGATTTTTGATTTTAATTAACTGATTTTCAATATTATCTTTTTAAATATATATTTTATCTTTTATATTTTATTTAAAAGATTTAGTTTTCGAAAAATTTAATATTTCCGATTTTTAAATGTTTCGGTTTTTTAAATTATAAAAATTGTTTTTCCGGTTTTATAAAAGATTTTGAAAGAGATATTTTTCCTAAAAACTAGCTAAAGATTTTATTTATTTATTTCCTAAAACTAGATTACACGCCTAAAGTTTACTGCTACAACGTTTTATGTAGTTAGTGGATTTAGTGGCTTAAGTTAATTATCCTCCAAGTATTTATTAATTAAATAAGTTTAATTATCTCCAAGTTTGAAAACCACGTAAGTGTTACTGCTTCTATGAAGTGAAGTAGTGGATTAGTGGATGCTTTACATGACATGGAATAATTAATTTAATTTAATTAATTAATTAAAACATCATGGAGATCGATCATGGGATAATGGTCTAACTTAGTGGAGAACATGTCTTGTCTTAATTGTCTATAAATAGGCGCCTAATTCATTTGAGAAAATTGTGTCTGACTTAGTTAATTTGTCTTAAGTTATCTAAAGTGTCAGTGCCTTTTCCTTAAGAGAATTCATACTTACATTAATCGAGTTTATTACTCTTCCATTTTTATAAAGTGTATTTTTAGAAAAAGGGTTTGAGTGAACTCTTGTAAGTGTGAGAAAGCTTTGAGTGAACAAGAGAAAGAGAAAAGAAAGAGAAAGGAACTTCGAGTGAAGTTTGAGAGAAAACGTCAGTTGTTGGGAACTGTCGTTGGGAACTTGAGTTGAGTGACTTAAGTTGAGAATCGAGAGAAAAGTAATAGGTTGTAATCAGAGTTGTTTTGGCCTATTATAGTGGAAAGTTGTTTAAAATCCCTTGTGGTCGAGGTTGTTTCTTCCTACTAGGCCTAGGAAGTTTTTCCTCGTAAAATCTCTCGTGTTCCCATTGTTTGTTCCCAAGTTTACTTTTAATTCCGCAAAAAGTATAGCTTATTCTCTCACTATAATTCACCCCCCTCTTATAGTGCTCATATTATACAACAATTGGTATCAGAGCGGGAACTCTAATATTCAGGAAACCCTGTTGAGTTCAAGATCTTGAAAAATATGAATACTAGAGAGAAACTGGAAGAAGGGTACTCTACGCAGAGGCCACCAATGTTCAATGGTAAGTTTTCACTTACTGGAAGAACAGAATGGAGATCTTTATCAAAGCCGACAATTACCAGGTATGGAGAGTCATAGAGGTAGGTGATTTTGAAGTCACTACCACTAATGACAAAATGAGGTAATTCCTAAATCTATATCTGATTTTGATAAAGCTGATTTCGAAAAGATGGAAATTAATGCTCTTGCTATAAAACGCTTCATTGTGGTCTTGGCCTCATGAACACAATCGTGTCATGGGATGTAAAACCGCAAAACAAATTTGGGATCTTCTTGAAGTCACTCATGAAGGTACGAGTGAAGTTAAGAGATCAAAAATAGATCTTTTGATGAACCAATATGAACTTTTTCAAATGAAATCAAAAGAGTCTATCCAAGACATGTTTACACGCTTTACTAATATAATTAATGAGCTAACATCTCTTGGTAAAGTGATTACATCTGAGGAACAGGTACGAAAGGTCCTAAGGAGCCTTCCTAGGGATCGTTGGATGGCTAAGGTAACTGCCTTACAGGAAACTAAGGACTTTACTAAGTTCAATTTGGAACAACTTGCTGGTTCCCTCATGACTCATGAGTTGCAATTGGACAATGAGAATGGAGACATGTCCAAGCAAAATCGATTGCCTTAAAAGCTGATGAAATGAAGGCTCAGAAACGATGAAGAAGAATCGCTCTCATGGTCCGAAAATTCAAAAGAATGTTTAGGAACATGAAGAATGAGATTACAAAGGTAAGAATAAGAAATATTCTAACAAACTTGTTTGTCATAAGTGTGGCAGTTCTGAGCACTTCATCAAGGATTGTCCCCAATGGGAACAAGAAAAAGGCAAAGGAAGGGAACGAAGCAGAGATAGGAACAAAGAATACAAAAACTCCTATACTCGATCTGACATGAAGAAAGCTATGGTTGCTGCATGGGGAGACTCTGACTCGAGAAGAAGATGATCCTCAACCAAATGAGGAGACTGCAAACTTCTGTCTTATGGCTCTTGACAATTCCGAATCTGATGAAGAGATTGAATCTCTTGAGGCAAGTCTAGACACCATCAAAACTCGTCTTAATTCTTTAAGTAAAGAAAAATTATTTGAGTTTATTGTTGACGCTGTAAATGATTGCAAAGATGAACCATTAAACTAAAACAATGTCAACATGCTTTAAGTGTAGCAAAGGAACATACCTCTTGGCTTAAAAGTGTTCGATTGATATTGAGAAAAGATTTTTCGAATTGTTTGACAAAAATCTTAAATTAAAAGAGGATTTCGAAAATCTTAAAAATGAGAACTACTTGTTAAGTCTTGAGTTATCACAACTAAAAGAGTTTGTTCCTGAAGTAAGTTCATTTGACATTAAGTCAGTTCCCTTGCAAAGTTTCAAATCTGAAATAAACGAATTGAAAAAATGTTTCATTTTTGGAAATTGAAAATAAGGAACTTGTAGGGGAACTGCACCAAATGAGAAATGAAAAGAAAATGCTACCTATTCCAAACTGGATTAAGAACCCTCAAACAAAACGAACTGAAGGTCTTGGTTTTAATCACAAAAAGAAATTTGAAAAACCTAAAAAGAGAGTTGATTTACCAAGTGATAAAGTTTGTATGTTTTGTGGGAACACTGGTCATTTTAGGAACTCTTGTCCTAAAAGACTTGGTCGCATAATGAGAACTTGGAAACAAGTAAGTAATTTGGAAAAAGAAATCTATTGTTCCTGAAGGAAAGGAACCCAAGAAAGATTGGGTTCCTAACTCTAACAATTAGTTTTCTTGCAGGTTGGAGTGAGGGGGAACAACACATGGTACCTAGACAGTGGTTGTTCTAAGCATATGACTGGAGATAAATCAAGATTTCTCTCACTCTCAGCCTATAATGGTGGAAGTGTGACTTTTGGTGACAACAAGAAAGGTAACATAGTTGCCATGGGCAAAGTTGGTAAGTCATCGTCACATTCCATAGAAAATGTGTTTCTAGTTGATGGATTAAAGCATAACTTGTTAAGTATTCCCAATTCTGTGATAGAGGGAACTGTGTGAAGTTTAATAGTGAAAAATGTTTAATGTCAACAATAGCACAAAGGATATCATTTTGGAAGGAACAAGGAAAGGGAACACATATGTTGTGGATCTCAACCTTGTTCCCAAAAACAAATTCACATGCCTTAGTGTTATTGATGATGATTCATTTTATGGCACAAGCGTCTAGGTCATGCTAGCTTTTCCTTGCTTGACAAACTGCGTTCTAAAGAACTAGTTTTAGGTTTACCCTCTACTAAGTTTCATTTAGATCATGTTGTGATGCATGCGCAAAAGGAAGCATGTTAGGTCCTCTTTCAAGTCCAAGAATGTGGTAGTACCACAAGACCTTTAGAGTTAATACATATGGATTTATGTGGACCTATGAGGATACAAAGTAGGAGTGGAAAGAAATATGTGTTAGTAATTGTAGATGACTTCTCTAGATTTACTTGGGTTATTTTTCTTTCTAGCAAGGACGAGACTTATGATGAGTTCCTTGTCTTTGCAAAGAAAGTACAAAATTTGAGTGGTCATAAGTTACTTCACCTTAGATCCGACCATGGTAAAGAGTTTGAAAATTTAAGTTCGATGACTTTAGCAGAGACAATGGATTAGATCACAATTTCTCAGCCCCTAGAACACCTCAACAAAATGGTGTTGTTGAAAGGAAGAATAGAACACTAGAAGAGATGGCTAGGACTATGTTGATAGCTAGTGGCTTCCTAAAAACTTTTGGGCAGAAGCTGTGAATACTGCTTGTCATATTATAAATCGAGCCATGGTAAGACCTTTATTAAATAAAACGCCCTATGAGCTGTATTTTGGTAAAAAGCCCAATATTACATATTTCAGAACATTTGGATGTAAATGTTTTGTTCATAATAATGGGAAACAAAATATTGGAAAATTTGATGCTAGAAGTGAAGAAGCTGTATTCTTAGGATATTCTTCTAGTAGCAAGGCTTATAGAGTGTATAATAAAAGGTCTATGTGTGTAGAAGAAAGTGTGCATGTTATTTTTGATGAAACAGATAAATTTGATGCAAGCACACAGGTTGAAGATGACTTCGAAATAGGATTGACAAAAGACTCTAAGTCTTATTGATGAGACTTTGGAAGACGAAGTCATGGGAACAAAGCCAAGGGAACAACATCCTGTTCCTGTTCCCAATGAGGAAGAAGAGGAACTAAGTGATGATCACTAGTGAATGAATCCACTATTGTTGAACCTGGTTCCCAAGTACAGGGAAATGAAGATGATCAAGGAAACCAAGTTTCCATCCAGGATTTCCAACCAAAGCCTTGGAAAACTCATCGTTCCCATCCTGTGGAACTAATAATCAGTGACATAAATAAGGGAACTCAAACGAGATCTCAATTGAAAAACTTTTGTGCTTTTCATGCTTTTCTTTCTATGTTGGAACCTAGGAATCATGAAGAAGCTCTCACTGATGCTGATTGGATCGTAGCAATGCAGGATGAACTTCATCAATTTGAAAGAAACAAAGTTTGGCACCTTGAACCTAAGCCTAAACATAACAAGGTTATTGGTTTAAAGTGGGTGTTTCGAAACAAATTAGATGAGTTCGGAACTATCATAAGAAACAAGGCCAGGTTAGTTGTGAAAGGATACAATCAACAGGAAGGCATTGATTATGAAGAAACTTTTGCTCCAGTTGCAAGATTGGAAGCAATTAGAATCTTCATAGCTTTTGCTGCCTTCATGGGTTTAAATTGTATCAAATGGATGTAAAATGTGCTTTTCTAAATGGTTATCTTAATGAGGAGGTATTTGTAGAACAACCTCCAGGTTTTGAAAATAAAGAATTTCCTAATCATGTCTTTAAGCTTGACAAAGCTCTTTATGGGTTAAAGCAAGCTCCAAGAGCATGGTATGAAAGACTTTCTAAGTTCCTTCTTGAAAATGAGTTTAAAAGAGGAAAATTGGATCGAACCTTGTTTTTAAAATCAAAAGGAAAACATTTATTAGTTGTTCAAATATATGTTGATGATATTATATTTGGTGCACTAATGAATCTTTGTGCAAGGACTTTGCTAATCTCATGAGTAAAGAATTTGAAATGAGTATGATGGGTGAGCTCAACTTCTTCTTGGGGTTGCAAATCAAGCAAACAGAAGAAGGAATCTACATCCATCAACAAAAGTACATAAAGGAACTATTGAAAAAGTATGGTTTGGAAGCATCCAAAGTAATCATACACCTATGGGAATCTCAACCAGATTGGATGAAGATTCTATAGGAAAAGTGTGGATCAAACCAAATATCGAGGTATGATTGGCTCATTACTATATCTAACTGCAAGTCGTCCTGATATTGCTTTCAGTGTAGGTTATGTGCAAGGTTTCAAGCCAATCCAAAGGAATCTCATCTCACAGCTGTGAAGAGAATCCTAAGATACCTCAAGGGAACAGATGATTTAAGCCTATTCTATTCGAGAGTGATACCTTTGAATTGAAAGGATTTGCGGATGCTGACTATGCAGGAGATCTGGTCAATAGAAAGAGTACATCAGGTATGGTTCAGTTCCTTAGTCATAGTTTAGTTTCTTGGAGCACCAAGAAGCAAAACACAGTTGCTTTATCAACAGAGGCTGAATATGTTGCAGCAGCAGCATGTTGTTCCCAAATGCTATGGATAAAACAACAACTACGTGACTATGGAATCTACTTTGAATGTGTTCCCATCTATTGTGATAATACTAGTGCTATTAGTATTTCTAAAGATCCCGTCATCATTCAAGAGTCAAACACATCCATATTAGGCATCACTTTCTGAAAGATAATGTTGAAAAGGGTCTTATTAAAATGGAATTCTGTGAGACTGAACGTCAAATTGCAGACATTTGACAAACCCTTAAATAGAGATAGGTTTGAGAAATTGAGACTTGAACTTGGCTTAATCAAATTGAAATGATTGCTACATATTCCCCTTTGTGTTAATTCTTTGGCATTATGTCTGGATGTGCATTTTGATGTTTTATTTGCTTAAATACATCACAATTCTTATATGATTATTTCATATGTATAAGTAAAAATGTCTGAAAACTGCTCACCAATGTCCAATAATATTCCCCTTATTGTTCATAGACAATTCTATGCCTTAAGTGATACAAAGGATTAAAAGAATTAATGGAGTTCCAAAGTAGCAAAATTTCATTGTTTCCATTCATTGTTCCCAAACGCTGTTCCCAGCGTATTGATTAGTTATTTTTTTCTTTAAAATTCGAAAAACCAAAAATATTTGTTCAGATTTTATTTCCTAAAAATCTGATTTTTCCTTATATCTCTCAAGTTAGTTGAAGATATTTTTTTAATTGATAGATTTTTTTTCATAAAAGTGTAAATACACGGTTTTTATTATTTATTTTTCTCTTAAACAAAACAAATTTTTTTTTTCCTTCTCATAAAACCGAAAATTACTCCACAAAATATGAACCAAAAACATTCTCACTCTCTCTCCTCCCACAAAGCCGAAAAACCCTCTCCTTCATCCCTAAAATTGAATCACCAACACCCATGGATATTTCTCCCAATTCTTCATCAAGAATTCTAAGGAAAAGGAAGAAAAGAAGAACGGTTGAAATGGAGGTTGAAGAAGCTCATGCAACAAGTGAGGGGGAATCAGATGTTCCCGAGAGAGGAACAACTCGGTTGTTGAAAAAATTCCACGGCAATCTAGGTATGTGCATGGACTTTTTATTGATGTTTCTTGGTGCAAAAGAGTAAATTTTCGTCAATTGTTAATATGATTAAGTTTCAAGGTTGGGAAATCTTTTTGTGAAATGTTATGGAAATAGTTTATTCCTAAATTAATGGATGAATTTTGTGAAAACTTTTCCATGGATGAAGAAGGAAATTGTTCCACTTGGTGAAAGGAACTCAAATTGATTTTAATGCTAAAATTTGGGTAAATGCTTGGTGTTCCCTGAGAGGAACGATGTTTATTTCAAGAAACAACGTGGACCTATCCATTTTCGGACATTTCCTTTTGATCAATTGATTGTTAAGATGGTGGTCAAAAGGGAAAAATTTCTTGATCATAATCTTCTTTCCCTTATCACAAAATTTTTTTCACATCCTAAGAAAGCTTTATTGCCTCGTCTCTTCCAAACGTGCTCAAGTTAGCATGTTGGATTTAATTTACATTCATTGTTTAGCTCTCAAAACACATAAACTTTCCTCTTTAATGATTCAACATTTGAGTCATTGCATTGAAAATGGATTTGTTGTTGGATATGGAGCTTAGTAACCGAAATTCTACTTAAGTTTAAGTGAAAATTTCGGGAACTCAGTCCATTGGGTTCCACGGGAAATATGTTGAATGTGCGTGCCTTGAATAACTTAAAGTTTGTGTTGTGAATGGAGAAGTTATTAAGGGAGGCTAACTTGATGATGATGAGGATGATGATGTGGATGATGAAGTGGAAGAAGAAGAAGAAGAAAAAGAAGTTGAAGAGAAGAAAATGAAAAAGAAAGAAAAAGAAAAGAAAATCAAAAAGAAAAGAAAATTGAAAAAGAAAAAGAAAGAAAAGAAAGGGAAGAAGGTGGTTGATGAGGTGGTGAAACCGGTTTGAAAAGCACTAGAGCTAGTCAAAGGTTCAAAAATGAAAGTGCTTAATTTTCCTTTCTTGATGCCGAGAAAGTTTGAGGAAGATGAAGTAAAGGTGATTGATAGGGAAGATTATGAATCTAACCTACCTCCTTCTAGGGAACCGACTCCTGTTCCCATGGAAACCAATCCTCCTTTTCCTCCATCTCCACAAAAATCTGCCTCACCCTCTACCCTAGCACCACAAAATGATCTATCCCTCCCTCTACTCTACTAAAACCCTCCTGTTCTGTTCCTAAAGCTAAGGAAAAGTTGTGTTCCCATTCTAGAGGAACAACCTGCTGTTCCCAAACCTAAGGAACAAACAGCAACCCCAATCTTCTCAAGCTCCCTCGTCTTCTCAAAATCCTACCATTGGTTCTACATATACTCTAGCTCATGCTAGAAGGTTGGATTCTTTGTTTTCCTTGGTTATGGGTCATTCGGAAGCAATGATGGAGTTTGCTACGGAAGCTAAGGATTTAAATGGGTTGGTAAAAGGGGTTATGAGCAAAGTTGACAAAGCCTTGGATGGACAACAAGAAATTATGGCTCGGCTTGGTGAACTTTCTTCCTCCTTCAAGCATGAACTCAGATTGTTGAAGTTGGAAGACATTGTGCTCAAGGGAAATGATACATTGGCCGAAAATCATCAAGAAGTGATGGCAAAGCTTCATGATGTGGTGGAAGAAGTAGAACAACCTCCCTCTCCTAAACATAAACTTTTCTCTTTAGTTTGTTTTTATTTTGTGTGGGAACATGAACTTTGTTTAATATTTGTCTTTTCTATCCTTCTCCTTTAATCATGCTACAATGGAACTTTTTAATTTGCTAATTCTAAGTTTGATCTTTTTGCATGTGTGCGTCTAAATGAATGGCTAATATTCTTGGATTGCGGTTTTTGAGAGTTGAATGCTTTATTTGCTTATACTAACCAACTTATTTCTTACAAGTTTGGTGGTGTGATGTGTTTAGTGAATAATATTCATCTTTTTGAAATCGTGGACTATGTTTTTGAAGATGCCAAAGGGGGAAAGATAAGGCAAACAGAGTAAATTTTTTTTGTCATGGATTATGTTCTCATATTTCGACTTTACAAAATAAAATAACGAGTCTATAATACTTAATTTAACTTGGTTACATACTTTGTTAAAATTATTTTTATATGACTTATGTGTATTATTTTTAGTATATGCCTTTTGTTGCCATCTTCAAAAAGGGGGAAATTGTTGACCCTTGAGTTTTGAAGATGACCTAACCACAAAAGACATAGTATATTTTATTTATGTTGTTGCAAGGTAATTCATGCTCGAGCTAAGAGAATACTTGATTGAAGATTAAAGCGGAGAATTAATCAAGATCGAAGTAAAGATGTTCGAGAAATGAAGAATCAAGCATGGAATGAAGATTAGAATACATTAGGGTATTTATTAATCTTCTTGTTAAGGTTGAGTAAAGCTTTATTAAGTTCGTGGTGAATTCTCAAAGGAACTTGGTTCTGTTCCCATGAAAGGAACAGACCTGGCACTATAGGAACAAGGCTTAGGAACAAGACTTAATAATTAGGGAACAAGACTTAAAACTAATTTAGGAACTCTAAGTGACTAATATTGTGCGCCTAAGTAATTGTGTGCCCAATATAGTTGTTAGAGTTTTTAGGGATATTTGACTAAGATCCATATTTTAGGAAGTTAGTTTAAGTTTGTTAGGAAAAGATTTTAAAAGATTTTCTGATTTTAAATTAACTGATTTTCAAATTTATCTTTTTAAAATTATATTTTATCTTTTATTTTTATTTAAAAGATTTAGTTTTCGAAAATTTATATTTCCGGTTTTTAAATGTTTCGGATTTTTAAATAAAAACTGTTTTCCGGTTTTTATAAAAGATATTTTTTCCTAAAAACTAGCTAAAGATTTTATTTATTTATTTCCTAAACTAGTTACACGCCTAAAGTTACTGCTCACGTTTATGTAGTTAGTGGATTTAGTGGCTTAAGTTAATTATCCTCCAAGTATTTAATTAAATTAAATAAGTTAATTATTCTCCAAGTTTGCAAAAACCACGTAATGTTACTGCTTCTATGAAGTGAAGTAGTGGATTAGTGGATGCTTTACATGACATGGAATAATTAATTTAATTTAATTAATTAATTAAAATCATGGAGAACATGTGATAATGGTCTAATTAGTGGAAACATGTCTTGTCTTAATTGCTATAAATAGGCGCCTAATTCATTTGAGAAAAATTGTGTCTGACTTAGTTAATTTGTCTTAAGTTATCTAAAGTGTCAGTGCCTTTCCTTAAGAGAATTCATACTTACATTAATCGAGTTTTATTACTCTTCCATTGTTTTTAAAAGTGTATTTTTAGAAAAAGGGTTTGAGTGAACTCTTGTAAGTGTGAGAAAGCTTTGAGTGAAGCAGAGAAAAGAAAGAGAAAGAGAAGAAGGAACTTCGAGTGAAGTTTGAGAGAAAACGTCAGTTGTTGGGAACTGTCGTTGGGAACTTGAGTTGAGTGACTTAAGTTGAGAATCGAGAGAAAAATAATAGGTTGTAATCAGAGTTGTTTTGGCCTATTATAGTGGAAAGTTGTTTAAAATCCCTTGTGGTCGAGGTTGTTTCTTCCTACTAGGCCTAGGAAGTTTTTCCTCGTAAAATCTCTCGTGTTCCCATTGTTTGTTCCCAAGTTTACTTTTAATTCCGCAAAAAGTATAGCTTATTCTCTCACTATCACCCCCCCTCTTATAGTGCTCATATTATACAACAATTCGTATCAGACATAGGGTGATATTCCGGAGGTGATGAACGGCTACCCTCTGTGCTTGGTAGGTTGCTTTGAATATTAGAGGGTTCAGGACTAGTAGTAGGTTCATGGTCATGATGGCTTGGAGTTTGATATGCATTCATCATAACTCGTGCCTTGTTGCTCTTCCATAATTCCGCATATCGGAGGTCAAATGTGAAATAAGGTACGGTAGCTAGCCATATTCCTTCTTGGTAATGATCCCTCATGTTGGGCATTCCATCGAATAAAGTCATCACATTGTAATACTTATTATATAGCCAATGGTAGGGTTCAATGTAGGGCAAGTGTTCTAGAAGCAAAGCAACCGTTGGTCCATGATGACGAAACTGTTGGTATCCTTGGTCTATTAAAAAGTTTGCATACTTCAGAACAGCACACACATAATCAGTCACAGTTTGAGCATCTCTTTTTACTAGAATACGTACGAAAAATGGACTATGACTTGCCATAATAAATCTGTGGTAAAAAAAATACAAATAGTAAGTACTATACGTATATTGTCATAAAGACAACTAAATCTCCTTCCTTATGAAAATTAATAATATTTTCATATTTTGCTAGACAGAATGTCATACAATTATTCATAAGAACAATAATCTGATTGTAAATAAAGAAACAAAGAAAAAAGAATTCAAACTATTTGTATTTTCAAAAAAAAAAATTTAAAGTATATATAAATATGTATATAATACGTTTTTATTTCGAATACTAGGTTTTTCGTGTATGGAAAAATTAATCGAGGGAGTTCCCAGGAAAGAGAGGTGCGGCACAAGTCTTTCCTTAGCCAGAACTTTCCTCAGAAAAATAAACCCACACACTTATTCCTTTCTTTAAAATATATAAATTGGGAAATATTTATATTTGGAAATATAACTTTAGAAAAAAAAAAATGCAAATAAAATGCAAAAAAAATATATGCACTAAAATGCGAAACTCTAACTTATATGCCCTTCCTAAATCTACCCAAACTCTCATTAATAAACCTAAAGGCTCTGATACCACTTTGTAACACCCCAAATTTCTCTCTTTTTGAAGAATATATTTTAAAATAAAACACTTGTGAAACTTGAGAGTATTACCGTCACATGATAACGTTAAAGGCTAAAACTACTAACTACTAACTTAACAATGCAGCGGAATTAATAAAAATAACTTCTCTTTATTGATAAATAAAAATTTATTATTTCAACTATGACAAAGGGAAATAAAAATAATAATGACTACTACACTAAGCTATGTAGTACTCCTCACTAGCTCCCCATATGTAGTATGCATCAATCAACCTGAAAAATCTGCTCACCAAAAGGATCATCACAGGGACAAAGCCATAAAACAAACAAACAAAAGGGTTAGTAAAAATACTGAGTACATGTATATGGGAAATTTAAACACTTTACTAAACATTCAAAATACTCATATAAACCTTCCTTGGATATTGAAATAACTTGTATAAATTCCTTGGATACTTGTATAATATAAAGTATATAACTTTAATAAAACTCCTTTTCCTTGCCTAGGTACCTTTCCTAAAGTGTGCACACCCCCCAAGTTTAGTATTCCTTAAGAGTCTATCACGAGGTGAACTACCTTGTCCACATGACTTATACAAAAAGTACATGGGTAAATAATATAATAGTTACCGTTCTTGTTAGTAAATAACAAGCCGTGGCCTCTTTATAAATTATGATCATAAAAGATCATATAACTAATAAAAATCTTTCGGAAATAATCCTCCTTTATAAGAATAGTAATTGTTTTATAAAACTTTAGTCATATAAAGGCATGTAAAATATATAACTTGTTCATGAAATAATCTTGAAACTTATAATTATATAGATAAAACTATACTAATAATATTTCATAAGGTACGACACTACTAATGATAAAGTAAATATTGACGACAATTAAAAGTCATGCAAATTCCATGAGAAATCAACATAGTAGTGACAGTATACACACTAACTTGAATTATGACAAATTCATAAAAAGCTTAAACACCCCTTGGCAGAAGTGAACATGCAATTAACTAAAGTCAAAGCATCTACTGGTGAGTTTGATCAAAGTACTGAGAGTTATGGAAGACTATTCGCATAATACCATGTAAATGACGGTCCTACTCATGCGCAAATAATAATAAAGCCATAACTTATCTTCGACTAAGTTGTAAATTCTTTTGGGTCAAACATCACATAATTAGCATGAATTTACTGCTTTAAGTTAAGTTCATAAAACCTTCATAAAAATTTCAACCTATTTAGGCTAAGCTCATATTGATAATAATGAAACCGTAAGACATGTAATTTAATTCAAAATAACACCCTAGAAACATGATACTACGCATGCAGAACAATATTTAAAGATCTACATATACACGCACCTTTAATAATAATAAATACTAGAGAGAAAAATAGAGAAGGTAGGCTAAGAGGGAGAGAGAGTTTAAACTTGAGAAAAGAGATTTATTCCTCAAATTTGGTGTGAAGAATATGATGGGTAGAGACCCCTATTTATACTAGTTGGGTAAATAGGATAAGAATAGGAATAAGAACTAAAAGATAGATTCTTGAGAAAAGATAATTACTTTAGGTAGGATAAACTATCTTTTATGATAATATAGCTAGAGTAGAGGAATATTCCACAAGATAAATAGTCTAGATGCTAATTAACCAAAAGATAAAATAAACAAATTAACAAATTAACCCAAAAGATAAAACAACCAAGTTATCACAACTTACTCCACGCTGTGCGTGAGTTTGATAAAGTGATTTAATTTTATTTATTTTTCTTTCTCTTATTTTCTTTTATAAACCTTTTTTAAATCCTTTTTGAAATTTCTTTTTAAAATATCTTCTAACTACTTGGATTACAAGTTGTAAACTTAGGTCCAGTATATAACTTGGGGTAGAATTTATTTGAAAATCCCATAATTTAATATAAAAGCCTATTTAAAACCTTAATAATTAATAAAAGCCTTTTTAGTATATAAAACCTTTTAAAAAATATAACTAATAACTTACTAAAAAATACGGAGTTGTCTTAATAAAACCTTTTACTTAATAATTAGTAGATAAAACCTTTTATCTAATAATATCTTCTAGCTGAGTACTACATACTAATACATAAGCATTCCTAACATGATACTAATAAATAACATGCAGGAATAAATAGTAATATAATCATATAACATTCTGCAGACAACTTTTACTGAACTAAACTCTAAACATCTTTTTATTACTTTAATGGAATAGTTATTGGACTTGAGTTGTCTTATCTACTAATGCCTTTACTAAGAAGACGAAATATGGGCGCGAATCCGTATTCCACAATGACTTGGATAACGAGGAACCTTTGAAAAATAATAGGGATGATGATCAATCCATCTCCCAGAAAAAGGCATGGGCTACCACCATGTACTCCAACTCCTAATGTCCAACTCTAGACGTGCACCAGTCTAAAGTATATGACTATCCTCGTTACACTTTACGTGATTTACATTTTATTACTTGTTATGACACACAGACACAAGTAACACAGAAATATCAAATCAAACATTCACAACTGAACTTCTCTTTTTATCTTATGATTTAATAAGTGATCACACAACTTACAATCCAAGATGACTTTCTTTAATCTCAATCTTTCTTATTTTGTTGAACCTAGCCAACAATCAATAATCTTACCTTTCAAAGGCATAACTTGTCAACTTACCAGATAAGGCACACAGTCCTTATAGAGTAGTGAAAATAACACTTGTAAGGGAATACATGAATAAACATGATTCAATCTCAATAATATCAATTCCCCCATGTGAGTTATTCAATAAAGTTCCCATCCACATGCTTGCATCAATAATTCTATACAAACATGACAATCTCCAACTCATAATCAATCTCATAATTAACATGCTTGCTCACAGGCATAAAACATGTAAAATTCAATCATACTAAAAATCACATATGAACTTATAAAGTTCCTATACATGATGCTACAACTTTTCCTTCTTAAATCATGATACTATATCACATAGCACATAGGTATGTACGTACCTTGTGTACACAAATTGATAGGCCACTTTTCTACTCTAAAAGTTACCTAGGGAATAATCTCCGCCTACCAAAATACAAAACATTGGTATATCAATATACCAATAAATTTAAGCAATAAAACTTCACTAAAAAACGTGTCAAAACCTTTTCTAAAATTCTTTTACACCAAAGATTAAATATTTCAAACCCTAAAGTATGGTACTACTAAAATAGGCTTTTGAAACCTCAAAAATAAAGACTTTATTATTTAAATCTCACCTTGAACATAAAATAGTAAATATGAAATGTTAATAATACGAAACATATAATCTGAAATAATCAAAGATACAATCTTTAAACAATAATTTAACAAAATAATACTTAGAAATATTAAATCAATATATAAGAAAACGAGGAAAAGAACCAAAAGAAAAAGGGAGAAAAATAGTGAAATACCGAAATCGCGAGTGAAATATGGCAGCAAAATTGCGAAACTTGCAGAGGTCATAACTGATAGAATTATAATCTGAATCGAGTGATTCTTGAGCCTAAGTTCAATAACTTTTTGAGATATACAATTTCTCAGAAGGAAATTTTGGCTCAAAATAAACGAAACTATGAGAAATATGGACAATCAGATTCACGTGAGAGAAAAACAACTGAGAAACCGAGCAAAAGTCGAGTGAAGCAAATAACGAAAAATCGAGTGAAGGGAGGGAAAGAGGAAAACGAGAATTAGTGGAAAACAAGAGCCAAATCTAAAAATATGAATCATGGGAGGTTTAATGAAGCCCAAAGGAGAATTACTCCTTTGGGCTTTCAAATGGGCTCAAAAGTTTAGAAATTGGGCCTCTCAACCCATAAGCTTAATTTAATAATTAAATATACTTAAAATACTACTCTTTAAATAATCAAAGTTCCACTTAATGAAACATTTAATTAATTAAAGAAATAAAAACCATAAAACTCTTTTAACTCCTCAAAATAGTCAAATATTAAAATAATTCGACTCATAAAATATTAAAATCATTTATAAATATACTTTATGTATATTTATAAAATTCATAAAATAAAAACGGGGGTTACACTTATCCTCCGGCCAGATAGGATAGAGGTGATCATTTTGGCCCAGCCCGGCCCGTTTTTGGGCCGGGTTTGGGCAGAATTTTTCGCCCCGCGGGCCGAGCCGATCCCGGCCCACCCGTATTTTTTTTGGATTTGGGCGGGCTTTGGGCAAGCCAAAAATGACTTTTTAGTCTATTTTTTGGCCCGGCCCGTTTTTGCCCGCAAAAGCCCGCTAATTTAGGCCCGAAATAACGGGCTTTGGACACAAAAAAATCGGCCAGAATTTAGGCCCGGCCCGACGAATGGACAAATTTTTTTGGCCGTGGCCCGGCCCGAACCCGGCCCGGCCTATGATCACCTCTAAGATAGTGTAATCCCCCATAATTTTAAAGAATTTTATAAATATATTTAAGTATTTATATATTTATATTTGAACCCAAATTAGTTTTGAAATGATTTGACTATTTAAAAAGGTTAACTATTTCAAAATCCAAATGAAATTATTTTTCATGGCTTAATAAAATTGAGAATATTTTAATTAAGCATGTTTTGATAAAAGTTTTAAGTACTAATATATTGAAAAAGAAGTCTAATGGAACTGAGGAACCTAAAAATCCTAAAAGGATAAAAAGGAAAAAGAGTCATATTGATGATTAAAGTCTTAAGTTATTTATCTTGATGATCATCAAATTTCATTAAACCTTATCTCTTTTTCCTAAGCCCAAAAAGGAAGCTTTTATATAAATATCTTAATACCCAATTATCTATTCCACACAAACATTTATTTTTTTCTCTCCTCTCACTAAATCTCACGCCACTTTCCGTTCTTTCTCTCCTCATGGTTTTCTTTCTCTCCCTTCACTCGTCTTTTCTCTCACCCGAATCTGATTGGCCAGATTTCTCATAGTTCCGTTTATTTTTAGCCAAACCTTCCTTCTTGAAAGTTGTAGACCTCGAAAAGTTATTGAATTTAAGGTCAAGAATCACTCAATTTCGATTCTTATTCTATTAGTTATAGCCTCTGCAAGTTTCGCAATTCTGCTCCCATATTTCACTCGCGATTTCAGTATTTCACTCTTTTCTCCCTTTTTCTTTTCTTCTTCCTCAAGTTTTCATTAAAGACTATATTTTTTTATGTTTTCTATTATTATTAATCATGTTTATTAGTTTTAATTACTGTTTTTAATAAGTAATTTATGATATCTAGAGTTTATAATATAAGAAAATTTTCAAAGTTGTTATTATGATTAGATTCTTAGTTTTAATCATGAAAACATGAGTTTTTAGGGTTTTTAAATTACTAGAAAACCATAGTAGCATATTATGTACTATGAGATTAACTTAGAATATGATTTTAAATATGTTATGCATGTTTTAAAGAGATTTATTAATTTTTAAAGATGCTGTAATTTCATAAAAGGGTTATTTATGGAGTTTTTAAGGGTTTTTAATTTCTAGAATAGTAGTACTATGCTAGGAATTAAAAATAATTCAAGTTCGACACCTAAACTCGATTTTTAAACGTGTTTTAAGGGGCTTTAAAATTATTTAAAGCTGCTGTAATTTTTATTTTAAGTTATTAATTTTAGTTACCTTGTTTTCTAGGCGGAGAATATCTAGTAGGGAACTTTTAACGGATTAAAAGTGGCCTACAGGCTAGTTTACACGAGGTACGTACATAATTACGATTTCTAGTATATTTGATTATTACATGTATACTTGTATAGGGACTTATTATGTTCATATATATATGATTTCTAGTATATTTGATTATTACATGTATGCCTGGGTGCAACATGTGACTTGGAATTTATTATGAATATCGAATTAATGTTTGTATGGAATAATTGATGCAAGCATGTCAAGATAGTTTATTTATTAATTCGTATGAAGAATTAGTATATGTATAGAAGTGGAATCATGTTTTGCATATATTCTTTGAGAAGTATTATTTTGATTATCTTATGAGGACTGTGGGCCTTATTTGGTAAGTTTACAAGTTATGCCTATATAAAGTAAGATTATTGTTGGCTAGGTTCAACAAGTTAAGGAAGTTAAGATTAAGAAGGAATTAAAGTAGTCTTGGATTGTAAGTTGTGATCACTTGTTAAATCCAAAGAGAAAAGAAGTTCAGTTGTGATTGTCTGATTAATATTTATATGTTATTGATATGTGTGTGTCCACACAAGAAATAATATGTAAATAACGCAAAGTGGAACGAGAATAGTTATAGACTTTAGACTGGTGCACGTCTAGAGTTGGACATTAAGGGTTGGGGTTATGGTGAGCGTGCCATAGCTTTTCTAGGAATGGATTGATCACCATCCCTCTTTCAGTTCAAAGATTCCTCGATATCGCAGGTCATTCTGGAATACGGAGTCATGATCGTATTTCGTCTTCGTAGGTGAAGACATTAGTAGGCAAGACAACTCGTTCCAATAACTATTCCATTTAAAAGAAGAAATGATGTTTAGCGTCTAGTTCAGTAAAAGTTGTCTGCAGAATATTATATGTTTATATTATTATTTATCCCTACATGTTAATTATGTAGTATTATGTTTAGGATTACTTATGTTGATTTGTAGTACTCAGCTTTGCTGATTACGTGCTTTATTTGTGTGTGTGATCATGGCTTTGCCTATTGATCCTGTGATGATCCTTCTAGTGAGCAGAGTCGATATAGCATTGACATTACAGGTTCGCAGATGTGCATCATTGGGAATCTGGAGTGGAGAGTTGTGTTACTAGCTTAGTTTAATTCTTGTTTTACTTAGAACATATTTTATTTGAGTTGTGAGTTATTAAATTGGTTTGTTAAGACCTAAACAATTGTTTTTCGTTTTGAGTTTTAATAAAGTTAAAGTTTAGTTAGTGTTTTTCCGCTGCAAAATTCTAAATAAGCCGATACGTTATCACACAGGCGATAATACTTGGGTAATTCTCTACTTGTGTATTTATAGAATTATTTTTTAGAAAGAGAGAATTATCGGGGTGTTACAGATAGGCCAACTCCCAAGAACGCAACTAATCAAACCCCTTGATCCTTAGTTTTTGGTTGTGAAGCAGTTATCCCAGCTGAAGTATATATACCAACGACAAGATGTGGACTCATGATAAAAAAAAAGAGGAATGACGCAAAACTAACACATGATTTGGACACCATTGACGAAATCAGAGATTGCGCCAAAGTAAGAATGGTAGCTTATCAACAAGCTGTTGCCAAAAGTTACAACAAGCATATCAAAGTCAAGCAATTCCAAGTTGGAGATTGAGTCCTCAGAAAGAAGTTCAAAAATACCAAAGATCCAAAGGTAGGTAAACATGTTGCAAACTGGGAAGGGCCATACGAAATCGAAAAGGTAATAGGCAATGGAGCATATAAGTTGATCACCATAAATGGTGTGCAAATTCCACACAGTTGGAATGCAACTCATCTCAAACAATATCACTTCTAAATTCAACTTGTCATTTTATTTTTCTGCTTATTATTTCCTTTCCTCCAAAAACATCTACTGACTTAAGCACCAGAGGGCCGTTGGCGAAATACCAACGGTCTAAGTTTGCCAGATCACCTCACAAGGGGCTGCAACCTACCAAAACGTAACTTGGTAATTACCCAAGTAACATCTAAACGCAAAGTGCTTGGCAAAAATACCTCTGGTAATGTCTCCTAATACCATTCCTTTGTCGCATCTACCTTCCATTTTATTTTACAAGTACACCTTTCTGACTTAAGCATCGGAGGGCCATTGGCGGAATACCAACGATCTAGGTCTAACAAACCATTTTTCAAGGGGCTACACATCAGGAGCAACTTCCTGGCCAAGATTCTTCAGCAACTTCCTGGGGAACTTATACAGAAACCTCCTTGGCAAATTTTCTGGCGACCCCTTAGGGTTTATATGGATGCAGCAACGCAGGAAGCAGTTTGGATTCAAGCGTAGTCTGACATGTGTAATCTAGAATAAAGTGACTTCAGAATGGCAACTTAAGGAGCAAAATGCTGGTTTGACAAGATTTTGATCTCTAACTAAGGCACTTTGCCATTACTTTCAAAGAACATTTTTTGTAAGCAAGTTACTTCTGTTATTTATTACTTGTAATCTTTGAGTTTCTATAATAAAATGTGCAATGAATTCAAATTGTCAAATTACAAACTGATGTATTTTTGCAAGTTATGCCAATTATATAAAAGGCGATAACACAACAATTACAAAACAAATGGTTTCAAAAAGCAACTTCAAAACAGGTCGATGTTATAGTTTGCTACAACATGCATGCATGAGACAAAAACACATAAACACAAGTTATTCCCAAAAGCAGAATAGTAAAACGCAGATAAACCAAAATATGTAGATATCATAAAAGTTTCCTCCCGTAGGAAAGCAACAGTCGGTTTCTAATATCTGCCCCTAGCAGGCAGAATAAACACAAAAATTAAAACTTTAAACCCGCTCCCATGAGCAAGTACAAAAACACATCGATATGTCTTAAACCTTGCTCTCATGATTAAGTAAAGTAACACACTAAGTTAAGTATTGTTCTAATCCTAAGAAAGAGCAGAAAAAAAAAAACTAAGTAGCTTCATCCTAGGGCTTATCGACATGAATATCGATAGGCTGGGAATGCGCACCAACAACAGAAACCGCCGCATGAGTAGATGCGTCATCAACAAATTCTTTAAGCATGGCAGCAGCAAAGGCGCCTTGGAGTTTCTTGGCCTCCTCATAGGCCAACCTTTCCGTAGCAGGGTTCCATTCCAAGTGCTTTCCCTTAACAACTCCTCCATAACCTCAATTCTCGACAACCACAATTGCATACCAATATTATCAAGGAGCTCATTGAACTTCATCTTTATTTCCTCAACTGCTTTCTCCACTTCTCCCTTCAAGCGTTATACCTCTTCTTTCTCCACCCTCAACTGGTCCAACCAGTACTGTCATCTCCCCTCATCATCTCTTTTCTCCTTAGTGAGAGTGACGACCTTGGTTGTCAAGTCAAACAAATTCTGGTACGTAGCCATAAAATCTTGCAAACACTAAAAACAAGACGTGTCAGGAATCAACACGTAGAAAGACAAGAAGATTATTAAAGATGAAAGTGAATAAAACCTGGATAGACAAATTGACACCCTCAGACGCAACAACAACAACAGGTGTCATAGTCTCATGACGCAACTTGGCAGCAGGATACCACAAGTTCTTGGCACTTGGCCATATTGGAGTCGCTCCAGCAAATATAGAGCAGAAATCCTCAAGAACTTCAATCTCCACACTCTTTATTTTCTGCCCAGCCAGAGTAGGAGCTGCAGGCATTGTTGTTGGGCGAAGGATCTGAGGAGCAGGCGGGTGAATCGTCACAAAAGATGTAGGAGGGGTGCAAAAACTCCACTCCTAGTGCATATCCTTGAAATCAGTTCAGAATTTTAAATTAGAGCAGTATGCTGCGATGCGGAAGTTTCTACCAAGAAAGAAGGAGAAAATAAGCAACTTGTAAAAGAGAATTGTGCAACAAAAAGGCAATAAAGACCCGCGTGCATACCAGAAGACATGTTGGAAGTTGAGCGAGTTCTAATACTTCTTCTAGGAGAGTTGGATGAATATGCTTGTACAGGTAAGTTAGCACCAGGGCGCGAAGGAATAATGGGGAAATTCCTATCTTTAGTACTGGGTGCCAGGATCGAGTCCGAGAAACTTGCCGATTGTTCACACCCAGAAGAGTGTAGAGAAACGCCTGCCCAGGAGTCGTCAACAATCAATATGCAAAATTCACAACAAATTAGGCAAAATATCTTCGGATCTCCAAGTATCCTTCAAAAAACCACCAAAGTCACCTACAGAATCTGCTCTCACATATAAGTATCTTACAGCCTAGCCCCTGTCTCTACCCTTGTCAACTTTCTCTACCAGTGCATCTATGTCTTCATATGTTTTGAGGGTAAATCTCCCTTTCCCAAAGGGTTTAATTTGATATTGTAAGTAAAATCCAAATCATCTACTATAAAATCGATGTTCAAATTCTTGTTCAAACTCTCTATGCTTGTCAAAACCCTCCATGCGCCAGGGTGAAGTTGACAAGGCGTCATGTCAATTACAGCAAAAAATTGGCGAATAAAAGGTGAAAAGGGGAATTTCTGTCCTAATTTTGCAAAAGGGTAGTCGTAAAAAACTAACCAACCCGGGCATACCCAGTCCATCCTTTCTTGGTTCAAAGGCAGCCTAATTACAGCATCAAGGGGGAACCATAGTTTTTTCAAAACGCTAGGATAAACATTCTTGTCTTCTAAATTTTGCAAAGATTTGGAAAACATTTGCCCCTTCAGGAAAGGAACTGTTTCTTGAAGAAGATCTATGATTTTCTCTAGTCATGGCGAAAGAGGAATAAAAAGATGAGAGTTTACCTGGAGAGAGAAAGAAGTTGAATTGAGCAAGAAAACTGAAGAAACATTATCTTGAACCAAGGCGATGTATTCATAGAAAAAGGAGAAGTTAAATGTCTAATCAAACCATGCAAAAGAAAACCGTCAGAATTGGGCGCACTTGTCAAAGCAGTTTCTTTGCAAAACATCAATTTTGCCCTTTGGTTTCCTGCCCAAGCAGAAAATATTAGGGGCTATTGTTAGGGGTCAGATTATCTTGATGTGGCATCAATTGAAGCAGCTAAGTTATGTTACTTCACCAATGCCAGGTGGCAGTAGTTCGTTGAGTGTATAAAGAGAATAAAGATCGCTGACTTGGTAGAAGTTTGGAGATTATCCTACATTTAAGGAAGCAGCGTATAATGGAGAAGATTGTGGGCTTAAGATAATTGCTAAGGGAAGCGATATACGCACGTTCCACTAAAATAGGATATGGGTCAATCATGTGCCTAGGGAAAAACCTCTATAGATGCAACGTTCTTGTTGTAAAATGGTATAAATAGAGGCGAGGAGCTACTTTGTAAATCATCACTGACTATTCTCTCTACATTCTCTCTAGCTAAGAACATGTGATCCCTCTAAAAAACACGATCAACTTAGTGATCGATTAGCAGGATATCAATCCTCTGGTGGTTTTTCTCTCATTTCCAAAGGGTTTCCACGTAAAATTTGCCGTGTTCTTTTCTTTATGGAAAAATTCCTCAGGTACCCCTGAGGTTTGGCGTAATTCCTAAATTACCCACCACATTTGGGGAATTCCTCAGATACCCCTGAGGTTTGTGTTTGTGCTCAAGATACCCTTACTATGGATGGAAACTTAACGCCGTTAGGTTTTCCTCTCCTTCTCCCCAATTTTCTTTTTCTCTCTCCATCCGTCATCCTCCATTGATGAACATGGAAGCTTTCTCTCTCCTCCTACCCCACTCTAAAGCCCTAACCACCCAACCCCCACCACCTCCCCTTCCCCCCACCCCTCCCTACCCCCGCAGCCCCCCTCCCCCCACCCCCCGCAGCCTGCACCCCTCCCCCACCCCGTCCCGAGAACCCCACCCCTCCCCGACCCCACCGCGTCCAAATCGACGCCCAGGACCCTGTCAAAATCGATCCTACCCCTTCCCCACCCAGTCGAAATTGATGCCCAGTTCAGTTTGGTTAATGAGTAGGGGAAAAATCGATCTTCTTCACTCGGAGATTTGGGATTTGGGAAAAACAGAGGAGAGAGAGATTGCAAAAATAGGGGCTGCGACTGGCAGGGGGTGGGGGGCTGCGAGGGTGGGGGAGGGGTGGGGGGAAGGGGAGGTGGTGGGAGTTGGGTGGTTAGGGCTTTAGGCTATGTTTAGTTCACCTGAAATTTTCTGATCTGAACTTATCTGATTTGATCTGAACTTATTTTTTCTGATCTGATCTGATCTGATCTGATCTGATCTGATTACAAGATCTTATCTTTTAGATTTCTCTCAATATATAAGAAAAAGTATAGTCATGTGGGATCTTGTTTGATTCGTCTCAATGAGTACTTTATTGATATTCAATTATTATAATTTTTACTAATATGTAATGAAAGATATAATGATTTTTAAATATAAGCATGATCTGAACTGATCTGATATGAACTTATTTTTTCTGATCTGATCTGATTAGATCTGAAATAAGCAAAAATAAGGTGAACTGAACATAGCCTTAGAGTGGGTTGGGAGGAGAGAGAAAGCTTCCATGTTCATCAATGGAGGATGATGGCTGGTGATGCAGAACAGGATGCAAACAACAGAAAGGCTGTCCAGAGTTGGAATTTGTGAGTCAGCAAGATGCCTTATTTGTGACAGTGAGGATGAAACTCAGGAACATCTATTCTTTAGATGTTATTATAGTGCAAATGTGATGAAGGAAATCAAAAGATGGTTGAGGTGGAATAACAATAGTATTGATGTCCCTAGGCTTCTAAGGGATATAGCTCATAGTAGAGATTCAAGATTCAGGAAGCAGGTTTATGCCTCTTGTGTGGCAGCTATGGTCTACCATGTGTGGTGGACAAGAAATGAAGCTTTCTGGAATAATAAAGTTCATACAGTAGTTGTTGTCTGTAATAGAATTCAATTAAATGTAATTGAAAGATGCTATTGTAATTACGTTAAGAAAAGAAGCCAGAAAGATAGAGAATGGATTAGAGAAATATCCAATGAAGTGTGTAAGTAAGCTGTAAGATGTGTTGTTAGGCGGCTTGCAATGAGCCTCTCTAGCTGTTTGGCTTGTAGCAGCTTTTGCTTGGTTGTAATGGTTTGAGGTGGTTAATATATTGATCTGGCTTGCTTACCAAAAAAAAGAGGAGATGGAGAGGAAAACCTAATAGCGTTAGGTTTCCATCCATAGTAAGGGTATCTTGAGCACAAACACGAACCTCAGGGGTATTTGAGGAATTCCCCAAATGTGGGGGGTAATTTGGGAATTACGCCAAACCTCAGGGGTACCTAAGGAATTTTCCCTTTCTTTATTTCACACAAAAAAAGTTATTTTTATTCGTAAGTTAATTGTCGACCCCCTCACCAAGCAAATTTAGTGTGAAATTTGCCTTAAACATGTGTCACAAAAAAGCAGGCTACAACCTACAGGTACTAGGGATGGAGTGGGGCGGATCAAGTTGGAGACCCGCCCCATCCCCGCCCAATCAGGGCGGGGATGGATCTAGGTTTGGCGGGGATGGGGCAGGGATGGATATTAAAATTGTACTCGCAATGGGTGGTGGAGCGGGTGTGGTTTTTATGTTATACCCCCCCGCCCACCCCCGCCCCGCATATTTATTATTA